>NC_134485.1:198715368-198885215 GCF_040206685.1 Ascaphus truei | reverse complement strand
TATCTCTCTCTCTATATATCTATCTCTCTCTCTATATATCTATCTCTCTCTCTATATATCTCTCTCTCTCTCTATATCTATCTCTCTCTATCTATTTCGCCAAATTTCGCCGATCAATACATGGAGAACGGATTGACTGGCAGCTATGCAGTTCTTTAGGTAATTAGAGATTGCCCACATGAAGCTATTGAAGTAAAAAAATAAAAATAAATAAAAAAAAAGACCGAACTGCAGCTTTAAATACAGATAATACTTGAAAACTTCTAAAGACTAAATCCAATTAGCTTAGAAAGGCAGGAGCAGATAAGATAATAGTACAGTCTGAAAAGAAAAAAAAAACCCTTACATGTGTAGCCATGCATAATAATGATCTCTCTCTCTATATAGCTATCTCTCTCTCTATATAGCTATCTCTCTCTCTATATAGCTATCTCTCTCTCTATATAGCTATCTCTCTATATAGCTATCTCTCTCTCTATATAGCTATCTCTCTCTCTATATAGCTATCTCTCTCTATATAGCTATCTCTCTCTCTATATAGCTATCTCTCTCTCTATATAGCTATCTCTCTCTCTATATAGCTATCTCTCTCTCTATATATCTATCTCTCTCTCTATATATCTATCTCTCTCTCTATATATCTATCTCTCTCTCTATCTATTTCGCCAAATTTCGCCGATCAATACATGGAGAACGGATTGACTGGCAGCTATGCAGTTCTTTAGGTAATTAGAGATTGCTCACATGAAGCTATAGAAGTAAAAAAATAAAAAAAAATAAAAAAAAGACTACCGAACTGCAGCTTTAAATACAGATAATACTTGAAAACTTCTAAAGACTAAATCCAATTAGCTTAGAAAGGCAGGAGCAGATAAGATAATAGTACAGTCTGAAAAGAAAAAAAAAAACCCTTACATGTGTAGCCATGCATAATAATGATCTCTCTCTCTATATAGCTATCTCTCTCTCTCTATATAGCTATCTCTCTCTCTATATAGCTATCTCTCTCTCTATATAGCTATCTCTCTCTCTATATAGCTATCTCTCTCTCTATATAGCTATCTCTCTCTCTATATATCTATCTCTCTCTCTATATATCTATCTCTCTCTCTATATATCTCTCTCTCTATATATCTATCTCTCTCTCTATCTATTTCGCCAAATTTCGCCGATCAATACATGGAGAACGGATTGACTGGCAGCTATGCAGTTCTTTAGGTAATTAGAGATTGCCCACATGAAGCTATTGAAGTAAAAAAATAAAAAAAAATAAAAAAAAGACCGAACTGCAGCTTTAAATACAGATAATACTTGAAAACTTCTAAAGACTAAATCCAATTAGCTTAGAAAGGCAGGAGCAGATAAGATAATAGTACAGTCTGAAAAGAAAAAAAAAACCCTTACATGTGTAGCCATGCATAATAATGATCTCTCTCTCTCTATATAGCTATCTCTCTATATAGCTATCTCTCTCTCTATATAGCTATCTCTCTCTCTATATAGCTATCTCTCTCTCTATATAGATATCTCTCTCTCTATATAGCTATCTCTCTCTCTATATATCTATCTCTCTCTCTATATATCTATCTCTCTCTCTATATATCTCTCTCTCTCTCTATATCTATCTCTCTCTATCTATTTCGCCAAATTTCGCCGATCAATACATGGAGAACGGATTGACTGGCAGCTATGCAGTTCTTTAGGTAATTAGAGATTGCCCACATGAAGCTATTGAAGTAAAAAAATAAAAATAAATAAAAAAAAAGACCGAACTGCAGCTTTAAATACAGATAATACTTGAAAACTTCTAAAGACTAAATCCAATTAGCTTAGAAAGGCAGGAGCAGATAAGATAATAGTACAGTCTGAAAAGAAAAAAAAAACCCTTACATGTGTAGCCATGCATAATAATGATCTCTCTCTCTATATAGCTATCTCTCTCTCTATATAGCTATCTCTCTCTCTATATAGCTATCTCTCTCTCTATATAGCTATCTCTCTATATAGCTATCTCTCTCTCTATATAGCTATCTCTCTCTCTATATAGCTATCTCTCTCTCTATATAGCTATCTCTCTCTCTATATAGCTATCTCTCTCTCTATATAGCTATCTCTCTCTCTATATATCTATCTCTCTCTCTATATATCTATCTCTCTCTCTATATATCTATCTCTCTCTCTATCTATTTCGCCAAATTTCGCCGATCAATACATGGAGAACGGATTGACTGGCAGCTATGCAGTTCTTTAGGTAATTAGAGATTGCTCACATGAAGCTATAGAAGTAAAAAAATAAAAAAAAATAAAAAAAAGACCGAACTGCAGCTTTAAATACAGATAATACTTGAAAACTTCTAAAGACTAAATCCAATTAGCTTAGAAAGGCAGGAGCAGATAAGATAATAGTACAGTCTGAAAAGAAAAAAAAAACCCTTACATGTGTAGCCATGCATAATAATGATCTCTCTCTCTATATAGCTATCTCTCTCTCTCTATATAGCTATCTCTCTCTCTATATAGCTATCTCTCTCTCTATATAGCTATCTCTCTCTCTATATAGCTATCTCTCTCTCTATATAGCTATCTCTCTCTCTATATATCTATCTCTCTCTCTATATATCTCTCTCTCTATATATCTATCTCTCTCTCTATCTATTTCGCCAAATTTCGCCGATCAATACATGGAGAACGGATTGACTGGCAGCTATGCAGTTCTTTAGGTAATTAGAGATTGCCCACATGAAGCTATTGAAGTAAAAAAATAAAAAAAAATAAAAAAAAGACCGAACTGCAGCTTTAAATACAGATAATACTTGAAAACTTCTAAAGACTAAATCCAATTAGCTTAGAAAGGCAGGAGCAGATAAGATAATAGTACAGTCTGAAAAGAAAAAAAAAACCCTTACATGTGTAGCCATGCATAATAATGACTGCGTACATCTTCCCTGTTGGCAGTAAGTCCTGGTAAATACAGGCCTGCCAACAGTAGTTATGGAGGTTTTCCCTCACGCCCTGGTGTGGTGCCCTGTGTAAGGAAGGGAGTGGCTGTATGCTCTGAGTCCCTGGATAGTGACATCAGAGATGCGCCTGCCCCCTGAGGTATAAAGGGTACAACACTGTCAGTTAGTGTTGGTGGCAAAGTAGTTGCAAGTGTTAGCCAGCAGTTGTGTGAAGCGGTTGGAGGAATACTTTTGTGACCCTAGTGCTGTAAATAGCGGTAGCAGAGTGACCAATTAAGTCTGTCTAGCCACGCTGTGTCCAGGGACCTGGCGCAGTGGTGATCTCCCTAGCAGAAAGGGAATCCCACTTCAATACGGGAGGGCGTACCTGGCAAAGGGACAGCACGGAGAGATGTGCGGCTAGAGCCGGCAGCTGCATGGGGCAGTCTGCTACATCCCAGTCTACAATAAAGATGCCATGTTCAAAGAAAACCCCACTGTGTGAGTGTGAGATTACTCTGCAGTGGCAGTCACCACCGAGAAGGAGTTCCTCACCAGGACAATCTCCCTGCGGAAGCATAGATCCTGATGAGGTGGAGGCGCTGCACATGAAGTAAGTTGGACTCGTAACCACTACCTCAGATACCTGTCCTGATGATATCCTCTATAACACCAAGCGGGAGACTCAGGAGTCCTGTTACTTGCAGGTGCACCACCATACACGACCTTGTAATGGGGACCGGTTAGACCACCCGGGCCAATGTGAGATTGGGTGGGTCAGACAAGGGGGGTCCAGCCGTTACAATTGGAGGCGCTGCTGAGATACCTGTTAACAGGACAGGCTTTTGCTAGGCACACGCTAGGAAACAGGGAAAGTGTCTGCTGCCACTTTGTGCTGCGTGGGACAGAGCCAGGGGTAGTCAGGGAGATGCTGGAGCTGCATGCCGCAAAGACTCCTTGGGATCCGTTAGGGGTTAGTGAGTCTGGAGCCGGGGGCTATTGCTGTTCTAGTCGCCTTGAGGTAGCGCTAGCGGGGGACGCCTGAAGGGGTAAACTGGTAACTTAGGGCAGGAATTCTGGAAGGGTCCGCACTAGCCTAGCCAAAAGTAGGTCGACGCCCAAAGTACTGCATGGAAGAGCCAGAGTACTCTAGTCTCCATTCCAGACCACTTACCAAGGAGCACAGACTGGAGGAACGTGTTACAGTAGACACAGAAAGAGTGAGCCTAGCCTGAGGTAGTGCAAACACGAGTCAGATCTACGTTAGGTACACAAGGTGGTGCACAAGGCATGTTTATTGTACGGATGTGGTAGCTGCCCCGCAGAGCGGAGCTCCACGTACAGGAAATCAGTGTTCAACGATCAAGAGAGACCTGTCAGAATGGAGGATCTGCACAGAGCAGAAGGTCCAGGATGGCAGGGAGAGAGAACCGTCAGAATGGAGGATCTGCACAGAGTAGAAGGTCCAGGATGGCGGGGAGAGAGAACCGCAAGAGTGGAGGATCTGCATAGAGTAGAAGGTCCAGGATTGCGGTCAGAGGAAGAACACGCATATGAACTGTGCGTGGACGAAGAACAAGCTACAGAAGAGACTTTTGTGAGTTTGTGGTGGAATGGCGTGAAAGCCGTGGCTGCGCCGTGTTTATCATGTTTTTGTTCTCGGGATGATACCCCTGAGAATGATGAGCATGACAGTGTTATCCGATGGGAGGAACGAAATGGACTTTGTTATACCCCAATTAACAAACAGCCAGACGCTGCCTTCAATGGGAAAAAGGACAATACTTACCAAGATGGCGGTTCCCGCGTTCCCGGGACACCGCGTGGGCATGCTGCAGACAGTCTTGCAACTTTGCAGTTTGCTAATTGTTGGTCAGGATTGGCGCCAACGAGAAAACTCCACCCCGATGGGGAGTTTGGCGCGAAAGCTGGAGCCGCGCCCTCATGGACTATGACTCACTCTGCACCTGTGCTGGGTCAGCCTACAAGTCTACGAGACATCCCCCTAGCTTCAACCAGGGGGAGTGGTTTGCAGTTCCACCGGATATTGATGGAGAAAGAAGGAGGAGGGGTTGCCAAACCCGCCCCTGCCCTTCAGTTGCGAAGAGCCATTGACCAGTACAGACCTCTGAAACGAGTGCCTCCGCTGGTGAATATGGCTGCAGTTGCTGATAAAGTGGACCAGAGTCCGTTGATCTCTACTCATCCCTACTCGGCTCCAGGAGGCTTCCTGATCATCCGGGTAGAGGGTGTGGAGACTGTGGCGTGTCTTTGCCTGCAGTGCCGACTGCCAGGCGGAGCCGTGGGCAGTGAGGCCCGATGCCCCCACTGTGGACTGCAGTACATGTGGCCCATGACCACTTTAGTACCGGTACAAGCGGTGGGAGTAGCAGGAAATGTCCCGATGCCGATCGACGAGCAGCCGGGAGCACTATGGAATGAGAGTGCAGGTCCCGCGGAGTCGGAGTCAGGTTCGGTGCTCCCGACGGAGAAACCCAGCCATCGGAGAGGTGATCACCGAGGAGCCCATCGCCGGTCTCCTACTGGGATGCCTCGGCCGAATTGCAAGTTAGAATCCTCGGACGAGGAGTGTGCTAGGCTGTCGAGTAAGATGGTCATAAAGAGAGACTGTCATACTATTGGTAGCCATGGAGAGATGCCATTCCCCGTGGTGTAGAGACGCGGAGTAGAGTGTATCCAGTACCGCGACCACCCGATCGCTGGAGTCCCGCTGCCGTGGTAACTAGTGGATCGGAAGGAGGTCGATCCACCCCGACCCTGCGAGGTACTAAGATGACACAGTGCCTGTCGCAGACCCAGGGGGTGGAGGAGAAAGAAGAGCGAGTCCAGAGCCAGACTGGATCGCGCAGCAGACGGGTGTTGCCGGATGTCCTCGTGGAGGAAGAGATCCCGATTGGGGATCCAACCCAAGATGGCGTCGAAGCACGTGCGTGTGCGGAGGTGATTCCGGATGACCAGAGCGGCATCGAGTGGGAGATGATCGCGCCTCTGCGGTCGAGCAGCGGAAGTCGTTCACCTACTGCCAGACGGAATGGGCGCTCGAGTCGGAGAGTGAAGAGTCCCACTGCCGGTGAGAAAGAGAGACTTTGTGCCGAAGCTGAGACAGGTATTGCTGGGGAGCAGGTCGTAACCCTGCCTATACCTACGGTTCAGTCCCGTCCCCAAACCCCGTCCACACCCAAGGTTAGCCCCAAGGCCCTAGCTAAAGCCCCTGTCCCCGTCACTATTTCATTCGGGTCCAGTTCTAGCTTAGGGTTGTCCGGGGAGTCACGGGGTCCTTCCGAGGATCGGACTGGAAGCCTGGACTGGGGAACTTCGGATGATGGGTCGGAGGGAGGAGGGAGGATGTCCCGACAAGTGTCGGTATCCAGTGATTGCCCTAGTGTGCTAAGCGTTACCGTTAGAAACACCGCACAGTACAAAGGAGTTGTTGAGCGATCTGAGGGTACGTCCGGGGTATCTTCGGGTGGGCCTGATGAGGAGTCGATAGAGGAGTCTATAGAACCTAGTTCCGAAGAACGGAAGGAGACTAGGTGGTGGGCCCCGTTGTACGAGGGGTATGTAGCCTGGTTCGACCGCACCCGATTTATCCTAGAGAGGGAGGGAGTGGTTGATCACTGGTGGGCTGCCGGGGACTTTGATGACGAGGCATACCTTAGGGCCCTAAGGGTAAGGTGGGATCGTATCCAGGCAGGCCTTATTATCCCAAAGGGGTCCGCAGGGTTGGATGACCCGGTAGAGACCGATGAGCCCCTGTCATGGGTGCTGCCCGGGGCGGCTGGTGAAAGTAAGTTGACCAGGACTTGCCGAGCTGAACGGGCTATTGCGGCAAAATACAGAAGGTCGCATGGGCTTGATTACCCGTATGTCCCGGAACCTCTAATGAGAGAGATAGAGGAGAATAGGGAGAGATGGCTTAAAAACGATATCCAGCACTATATCGTAGAAAAAGGGGGAGCATTAAAGGAATTCAGGCCGAGCAGAGCGTAGCTCAACTTATGCGGGTCTGGAAGATAGGACGCAGTGTGTACATGCACAAAGTGGTGTATTGCAATGAGCGAGGGATACCACGGGAATACAGCGTGACTGTGCATGATGCCGCGGGGCGGGAGGTGAAGAAGCCAGATCCTCGACATTATTATTGAGTGCCAAATTAGAGTGGTCTGTTTTTTTCGTTAGCGCTCCCTGCTGGTCAGTGAGTGAGATGGGCTTGCATTATTATGTTAATGTGATGATGTCTGCCATGTTATTTGTGTGTTCTTTTGCAGTGTTTCCTGGCGCAAGGTACACCAAATTTAGGTCCCAGCCGGGACGGTGGGTATTAACCAGGGGGAGTATGTAGCCATGCATAATAATGACTGCGTACATCTTCCCTGTTGGCAGTAAGTCCTGGTAAATACAGGCCTGCCAACAGTAGTTATGGAGGTTTTCCCTCACACCCTGGTGTGGTGCCCTGTGTAAGGAAGGGAGTGGCTGTATGCTCTGAGTCCCTGGATAGTGACATCAGAGATGCGCCTGCCCCCTGAGGTATAAAGGGCACAACACTGTCAGTTAGTGTTGGTGGCAAAGTAGTTGCAAGTGTTAGCCAGCAGTTGTGTGAAGCGGTTGGAGGAATACTTTTGTGACCCTAGTGCTGTAACTAGCGGTAGCAGAGTGACCAATTAAGTCTGTCTAGCCACGCTGTGTCCAGTGGTGATTTCCCTAGGAGAAAGGGAATCCCACCTCAATACGGGAGGGCGTACCTGGCAAAGGGACAGCATGGAGAGATGTGCGGCTAGAGCCGGCAGCTGCATGGGGCAGTCTGCTACATCCCAGTCTACAATAAAGATGCCATGTTCAAAGAAAACCCCACTGTGTGAGTGTGAGATTACTCTGCAGTGGCAGTCACCACCGAGAAGGAGTTCCTCACCAGGACAATCTCCCTGCGGAAGCATAGATCCTGATGAGGTGGAGGCGCTGCACATGAAGTAAGTTGGACTCGTAACCACTACCTCAGATACCTGTCCTGATGATATCCTCTATAACACCAAGCGGGAGACTCAGGAGTCCTGTTACTTGCAGGTGCACCACCATACACGACCTTGTAATGGGGAGCGGTTAGACCACACGGGCCAATGTGAGATTGGGTGGGTCAGACAAGGGGGGTCCAGCCGTTACACATACATGCTTACTAATGCAAGAAATCTGACAGATAAAATGGGGGAGCTTGAATTAATAGCTGCAAGGGAGCAGTATGATATCATAGGCATTACTGAAACATGGTGGGATGAAACTCATGACTGGACAGTTAATTTAGAGGGTTATGCCTTTTTGAGAAGGATCGAACAAATAGAAGGGGAGGTGGAGTATGTGTATATGTTAAACTGGATCTAAAGCCTATTATAAGGGAAGATGTTTATGAAGAGAATGATGAAAATGTAGAGACCTTGTGGATAGAAATTAGCAGTGGAGGTAAAAGTATAAAGAAAATGTTTATAGGGATATGCTATAAACCCCCAAATATCTGTGAGATTGAGGAAGCTAAAATACTTTTGAAAGTGGAGAAGGTATCAAAACTAGGCCATGTTTGCATAATGGGTGAATTAAATATCCAGACTTAGACAGGAGCAATGAGATTAGCATTACAACAAAAAGGAAACAGGTTTTCAGGGGTGCTTAAGGACCATTACATGACCCAAATTATTGAGGAACCAACCAGGTGAGTGGCAATACTGGATTTGGCAATATTAAACAATGTAGGAGTAATAAAAAAATATTCAAGTCCGGGAACATTTGGGTAACAGTGATCATAACATGGTCTCATTTGCAATAAATTATCAAGTAGTGTATCTCAGGGGGGCGCAAACTTTTTTCCCTGCGCCCCCCTGCCGGCTGTCCCCTCACTCCCGCGCCCCCCTCCCAACCTCAACTTACCCGCGCTCCGGCGTAATGACGTCACGTTGCCATAGCAACGTGACGTCACATGACCTCGCAGCGTCATTTTGACGCCGCGTTGCCATGGCGACACAGGGAGGAAGCCGCCGGAGCCATGGTAAGTTAGGTTTACAGAGGCCCTGCAGCTCCCCCGGCGCCTTCGGGAAGCGCGCGGGGCCTTTGTAAACCCCGCGCCCCCCGTCGGCTGTGTCGCGCCCCCCCTGGGGGTCGCGCCCCACAGTTTGCGCACCGCTGGTGTATCTGACTACTTCTCAGTGTGGTGCGATACCTGTTTGGCAACCAGGAGAGCTGAGCTTCCGCCACGGGGAACCTGGGGTATGTGTATTATGAATAACCCTGTACTCAGTGCAGCGCCTCCACCTGCGATGGTTCCCAGCAAAGCAGGAATTGTTCCTCGCAGGACACATACGAATTACCAGCACACCGTTTGTATAATAACCAACACCTTTACTTGTGCACACATGAACCATATAACAGCAACAGAATAACGGGTGTCCCTCTAATAGGAGACACTAACTAAGGCGTCTCACAGGATGCTCCCCCCTACACCGGGTGATCCCACCCCGTGTCCAATGATCCCCACACAATGTCCCGCACTCTTTCAGAGAGAGGATATGTGTGACTGCGCAGTCACTGATGAAACTAATTGGATTGTTGGTGCACTTGTAGATAAGGGGGTTACCTGCCAAGCACTCCAGTGCTCGGGCCTGCAACGGGCTTCACAAAGGATCAGACGAGTTCCTTCGCGACATCCAGGATCCACCATCCGGGGCGATCCCACCAGGATGGCCTCTGCAGCCACAACAAGGATATGCGCCCAACCTTCAGAACGGACACACAGCGTCTGCGGAGTCCCTAACTAACTCTGTGAACTGTGATGCTCGCTGTACTATAGGCCGGCCCTACAGCACAGCAACCTTGAATGGCTTCAGGGGAAAACTCCTATGGGCCTATGGGGAACCTGTCCTATGCAAGTGGGTCCCGGATCCCCTGCACCCGCACTACCTCTTCCCGTACCGCCCGTGCCCCCTCTGCCTCACGCCTACCTAACGCTTCCAACCCCTGCAGCAACATACTGCAACCTTTCACGGTGCCCGCTTGTCAGCCCTCACAGCACTGACCGCTGTGACCTGACAAGAGTGCACACCACGAACCTAAGGGCAGGGTCCCTAACCTGGGGCCGTCCCTTATCACTTACCCACTGATCTGATGGGAGTTGGGGCCTATCTGGGACCTGGGGGAACCTTACCTGGGGCAGGAGCTTCACTTGCTCACTACACCCTTCCCCTTCCTGCTCCCAGCTCCAACTGAACTGCGTACTACAAGCCCACGAAATGTATCTTTATCCCTGCCTGGGAATCCTTGGCCCTCATTGGCCACTATCAGGCACCTGGTATCTCCCTCACTATGCCCCATGGGATTTGCAGTCCTGGGGAGCCTGTCTGAGCATTGGGGCCGCGTGCACGATTCTCCTGCGCATGCGCGAACACCTAATGGCCGCCGCAACCTTTCCCTGCCTGTTCCCACACTCGCGCGACTTCTCCCTGGCTCCTGTGAGTTTTCTGCGCATGCGCGATCACTGCACATGCGCGATTACCTGCAATGGCGGCCCCCGCTTGCCGGGTGCGCCGCCGGGGCTCCAGGGACGCCGAGCGCTCCCTGCACTGGCCCCCACCCTCGTGTTGTACCGGCGGGTCCGTCGCTGCCTCCGGCGGCACCCGCGACCGCTCGGCACCTCAGGAGGGGGTCTCCGGAGCATGGAGGGCACCGGGGCTACAGACAAATGGGCAGTCTTTAAAACATTGTTAGAAAAGCACACTTATCAGTGTATACAAAGACAAAAAATAAAAACCGGGCGCTTCTCAAAAATAAGTGAATATTAAATAATTAAGTAATTATACGATATACGTGACAGTAATGTTCAATTAATAATCAGTGCACAAATTGTGTTTAGTGACCTTTACCAATGTGTGGAAAATTATAAATATTAAAGTGCAATACAGGAATAAAAAAAGCAGCTCTACACCCTTAGGACGGACTGTTCATGTCCAGATGGTTCTTGTGCAGATTTTCAAATTGGAGCGGAGCGCTGGATGACTCAGGATTATGAAAAAGAAAAATAAATATAATAGTGCAGATAGTATTGTAATAATGGTATAATAAAAATGTTCTCTGTAGTAATGGTACTCACAGATTGCACTATCAAATATAAGCGTATCAGAGACCCTTCTCTCTCTGATGGGAGCCCTTTAATGGAAATCCCTCAGAGTGGTGTCTTGATACTGGAAGCTTGTAATATGATGGTTCAATAATTCTCCCAGGGGTATGTAAAAGTGAAAGAGAGAACACACAATAGAGTAGTATAGTCTAAAATTGTATTGGCAGCAATCGATAATTACATGTGTAATACACTCACATTTTGTAATAAAATATGGTTCGTGGGAGAGGACAGCTGTGGATGGAGGACGCCGGTGGTTCCTGGAGCGGAGGAGCCCTTCCGCATACGTCACTGGTGCCTTCGTCACGTCCTGTGTTGTCGTAGGTCAGGGCGGAAGAGGCTGCCTGGTGTATCCGTCTCCTACTGGTTTGCCAGCAGTTGTCTCCCGGTCTCCTCAGCACAATCACCTCCCACAACGGATCGATTCTACGCGTTTCGCTGTAGCTTCTTCAGGAATCGAATAGGTTAACCCCATAGGTCCTCCCTTATATATATAGTCCATCATAAATTAACATAGAGCTAATCAGGGGGTCCTATCAGCTGATTGCAATATTATGTAAAGTTTACATATCATGGGTAATGGAGATGTGTGTCAGTTATTTTAAACAGTGCAAACAATATAAGAAGTTCATATTCTCTGATACAATTAATACAATTTCTATTACAACAAATAAAACAATTCGATTTTAATTCATAATATTTAAAACAAAAAATGATGTAAAAAGGAGTATATAAAAGGATATACTGTATGAAAAATGTATTAAAAACGACGCAAGGAGTGACGGAGTTCTAAATAGGATGAGGAAGATAAACAAAATTAGAAGCAAATACTTTCTAAAATAGTATTGAAATACAAATATCATATTCTCTTAAAGGAATTATATTAAGAACTTTGATATTAAAATTATCATAATCAAGACACCATATTGTAGTAAAAAACACATATTATGTAAGAACAATATAAAAGACAATATTTTAAGAACAATAATATAATTAAGAACGTGTGTTCAAACCATTATATTAAGAAGGCACCAATGTCTATGTCAACATTCAGACCCTTTGGACTGAGGGTCTGTAGCTTATGAATCCAAAAGGTTTCCCTTTTTGCTAATGTGTTTAATCTATTGCCCCCCCTCCAATGTACTGGGACATATTCAATACCTTTAAAAGTTACAAAATTGGGATTTGATTGATGACACATATAAAAATGTTTGGAGACATTGGGGCCTATGCAGAGAGCAGCGCTATTTCGAAATTCGCCATTTTTTGGAGAAAATCGCGCAGAAAGCAGCAGAAAATGGCGAGTTCCGAAAAACGCGCCAATTTTTCTTTTCTATTTGTAAAACTCGCCTCGCGGCTGGCGAGAACCTCAATCTCGCCAGTTTTAAAAATATCCGTATGCAGAGAGGCGCGAACGGCATCTAGCGGCTGTTCGCGCCAATAAAATGGCGCGATTGTCTCCGTTTTGACTCGCCAGAAAAAACTGCCGCTCGCGGCCATTGCAAAGGGGAAAAAAAAGGCGCGAATTTGTTTTAACACATTTCTGAAGCGCGCATCTCGCCAATTTAAACTCGCCACACGCATCCATGTTAAACATAGCAGAATTCGCACTTTTCTGCATATGGAGATTAAAACTCTCCAAAAAAGCTACTTTTTAATAAATTCGCCAATTTTAAAATTCGCTGCTCTCTGCATAGGCCCCATTGTGTGTTAAAATACCCTTCTTAATATTTAAAAGGTGCTCTAAAATCCGTACTTTTAGAGGCCTTGAGGTACGTCCTATATATTGGAGACCGCAAGGACACTCTAAAAGGTAGATGACAAAATCCGTTTTACAATTGATGTACCCCTCAATTTTAAAAATTTCACTAGTGGTGTGAGATTTAAAATTGAATTTATCCTTATGTTTATGCGTGCATGCTTTGCATGCATAACAACCATAGAAACCTTTTGGTTTATCTAGCCATGTACTAGTCTCTTCATTTTTCTTCTTTAAAAAGGTGGTCGGTGCTAATTTGCTCTTAAGATTTGGAGCTTTTTTAAAAATGACAACAGGTTTATCAGGTATATGATCTTTTAAAATCACGTCATTTTGAAGGATATGCCAGTGTTTACCTATTATATTTTTGATTTGTGATGCTTCTCTATTGTACTGTGTAAGAAAAGCCATATTAAAATTGACATTTTTGCTTGTATTCTTATCTTTTGTACTTAATATTTCTTTGCGGTCTACAACGTCTGCTCTAGTGACAGCTTTTTCGATAGGAAATTGGACCTTAGATTGCTCTGGGACATATCTCACACCACTAGTGAAATTTTTAAAATTGAGGGGTACATCAATTGTAAAACGGATTTTGTCATCTACCTTTTAGAGTGTCCTTGCGGTCTCCAATATATAGGACGTACCTCAAGGCCTCTAAAAGTACGGATTTTAGAGCACCTTTTAAATATTAAGAAGTGTATTTTAACACACAATGTCTCCAAACATTTTTATATGTGTCATCAATCAAATCCCAATTTTGTAACTTTTAAAGGTATTGAATATGTCCCAGTACATTGGAGGGGGGGCAATAGATTAAACACATTAGCAAAAAGGGAAACCTTTTGGATTCATAAGCTACAGACCCTCAGTCCAAAGGGTCTGAATGTTGACATAGACATTGGTGCCTTCTTAATATAATGGTTTGAACACACGTTCTTAATTATATTATTGTTCTTAAAATATTGTCTTTTATATTGTTCTTACATAATATGTGTTTTTTACTACAATATGGTGTCTTGATTATGATAATTTTAATATCAAAGTTCTTAATATAATTCCTTTATGAGAATATGATATTTGTATTTCAATAATATTTTAGAAAGTATTTGCTTCCAATTTTGTTTATCTTCCTCATCCTATTTAGAACTCCGTCACTCCTTGCGTCGTTTTTAATAAATTTTTCATATATCCTTTTATATACTCCTTTTTACATCATTTTTTGTTTTAAATATTATGAATTAAAATCGAATTGTTTTATTTGTTGTAATAGAAATTGTATTAATTGTATCAGAGAATATGAACTTCTTATATTGTTTGCACTGTTTAAAATAACTGACACACATCTCCATTACCCATGATATGTAAACTTTACATAATATTGCAATCAGCTGATAGGACCCCCTGATTAGCTCTATGTTAATTTATGATGGACTATATATATAAGGGAGGACCTATGGGGTTAACCTATTCGATTCCTGAAGAAGCTACAGCGAAACGCGTAGAATCGATCCGTTGTGGGAGGTGATTGTGCTGAGGAGACCGGGAGACAACTGCTGGCAAACCAGTAGGAGACGGATACACCAGGCAGCCTCTTCCGCCCTGACCTACGACAACACAGGACGTGACGAAGGCACCAGTGACGTATGCGGAAGGGCTCCTCCGCTCCAGGAACCACCGGCGTCCTCCATCCACAGCTGTCCTCTCCCACGAACCATATTTTATTACAAAATGTGAGTGTATTACACATATAATTATCGATTGCTGCCAGTACAATTTTAGACTATACTACTCTATTGTGTGTTCTCTCTTTCACTTTTACATACCCCTGGGAGAATTATTGAACCATCATATTACAAGCTTCCAGTATCAAGACACCACTCTGAGGGATTTCCATTAAAGGGCTCCCATCAGAGAGAGAAGGGTCTCTGATACGCTTATATTTGATAGTGCAATCTGTGAGTACCATTACTACAGAGAACATTTTTATTATACCATTATTACAATACTATCTGCACTATTATATTTATTTTTATTTTTCATAATCCTGAGTCATCCAGCGCTCCGCTCCAATTTGAAAATCTTATCAGTGTATACCCTTGGGTAATAAATATAAAAGAAATAAGTCTAAACCAATGTGGCTAAATAAACAGGTAGGGGAGGAAAAGGAAAGGAAGAGGAAGGCGTTTAGATTCTTAAATTCAGAAGGAACCAAGGCATAATATCAGAAATATAAGGAATATAACAAAAGTTGTAAAAGGGCAATCAAATTAGCAAAAATGGATACTGAAAAAAGAATTAATAGAAAGTAAGATCAACCTTAAAACCTTCTTTAAGTACCTTAATAATAAAAAATTAGAAAAGAAAATATAGGACCCTTTCAGTGAGATGGGCAGGCAGATTATTGGAGATAAAGAAACAGCAGAGGTATTAAACAAATTATTTGCCTCTGTATTTAACAGGGAAGAATCAATTGCAATAGTAAGAAGCCACAACAGGAGGAAGCCACAACCTCTATATTAATGAACATTTGGTTAACTGAGGAAGAAGTTCATAAGCGGCTTGATAAAATTAAAGTAAACAAGGCACATGGCCCTGATGGCATACACCCAAGAGTTCTTAGGGAGTCAAGTTGAGTAATAGCCAAACCATGACATTTAATATTCAAGGACTCCATTTCCACAGGCTCAGTACTACAAGACTGGTGTAAAGCAGATGTGGTGCCTATACAGTAGGGCATCGCTTCTTGGCGTTCCACCAATACCGAGAAGGGGGTGCCATGTCTGCGCATGCGCAGAACGGGGGAGTAGCCAAGGTTGCACAGAAGGGTAGGAAATGCCAAAAATCGCCGGTTCCGCTTTTCGGCAATTTTCACTTTGCGGCGGCGCCATGGAACGGAACCCGCCGTATGTGCGGGGCTCTCTTGTAGTTAAAAAGGGAGCTAGATCACAACCGGGGAATTACAGACCTGTAACCCAGACATCAATAGTGGGGAGGCTACTTGAAGGTTTAGTATGGGATAGTATTCATGAATGCCTCATAGAGAACAAAATTATTAGTAATAGTCAGCATGATTTTATGAAGAATAGGTCATGCCAAACTAACCTTATTAGTTTCGTGGAGTTGGTAAGTAGGAATTTAGACCAGGATAATGCAGTTGATGTTGTCTACTTAGATTTTGCAAAGGATTTTGATACAGTGCCACACGAGTTTAGTGTACAAAATAAAGCAAATTGGACTCTGTAAAAAATATTTGCACTTGGATTGAAAACTGGTTGAAGAATAGACAGAGAGAGTTGTAATAAATTGAACTTTTCTGGTTGGGCTAAAGTTGTGAGTAGAGTACTATCCTGGAACCAGGGTCACGAATGATGTATGAATGATTCCAGTAAGCTCAACTCATGTCCTCCCTCTTCCAAAGCATGACAAGTCCTTAATGTCTTTCTTAATTTTATTGCAGGAGTAGAAAACACAGGAACTTGTAGGTGTAGTGTAGGCAGAGAGTGCTTCTCTATGTGGGATGCTTCTATGGGGTTAGACTATGGTAAGAGAGAAAGGCCTTACCAGGGGTTGATGCAGACAGGTCTGTACTCACTGTGATCTAGAGTGGAAAAGGAAGCGAGGGGCAGGGGTCACACTAAAGGTTGAGTGAGACTGCACTAACTGTCAGCAAAAGACAGGGGAGAACATGGGAAAGTCCATTAACTGGGAGGACTGGAGAAGCTGCAGTAGCAGTTCACTGATTACGTACAGTATGTGTGTGCAAACTCCATGCAGCTGAGAATAAGATCTGACAGGCAGAAACTGCAAAGGAGAGAGGGGGGTGAGTCAGAAATGTAGTTCGTGTTCCATGACAAGTACCTCAGGGATCGGTACTGGGACCACTGCTGTTTAACATGTTATTAATGACCTTGAGGGTGGCATCGAGAGCAAAGTCTCCATCTTTGCTGATAACAGTAAATTGTGTAAGGTAATAGAATCAGAGCAAGATGTAATTTCTCTCCAGAAGGACTTGGAGAGACTGGAAACTTAGGCAGGTAAAGGGCAGATGAGCTTTAATACAGATACAATGTTAGGCTATGCATTTTGGGCTCCTCCTCCACTGAAGAAGCGTAGCCTTACGTGAAATGGTCGTTGGGAATAGACATCACTTGCTGACGTCATCAGAGGTGGCGATATTCGGTGAACAGAGATATTCGGTGAGAGAAGACAGGCTTGTATTCTTTGCCGAGTCCTGATACAGACTCGGCGCGTGACCTGCTGTGATCACGCAGTACTTTTGGGGCTGCATAATGCCATTAGGCACCCTTATTTCCTCTATATATATACTTCAGGCCTAATATGCTACATAGATTGTCCATAGCAAATGTAACCCCTATGTTACAATTTGTATAGGGAACGCTGAACAGCTACATACTAAGATACGTTGAAAGCTAATTATATGCTTTGATAGTAGACTCAGCACATCTATAGGGCTATTCTATCAATATATATATATGAATAAGGAATATATTTATTTATGCTAGAAACGTTACACCAACAAGCCTAAACAAACCTATATAAGGTGATACTCTGAAAAACTCTCTATGGTATACAGCACGGCATGAATCACTGTAATGTATGTATGAGAATCACTAGAGTTCCTATCTATGAAAGATAGTTCACTGAACCACTACTGATCCTAGTAGCCACCTCTGAATGGGGTATTTTAATAGTTTTGAATGATGTATATATGTGTGTTTTTAAATGAGTATTTAGACCAATAAAACTTTATTATTTTCTTGGGACTTTTTGGTACAAGGGTCACTAATTCCCTATACATTTGTTGAAATATGTAATTTGTCCTATTGGAATATTGTCGTCCGGAATAATCTCTCCAGCATTGAGTGCTATGGGGATACTTTTTTGATCCCTCTTGAATAAACACTGTTATACGTATATGCATTTTGGGCACAAGAATAAAACAGGCAATTTACAAATTAAAATGGGGATAAATTAGGAGAATCCTTGATGGAGAAGGATTTAGGAGTGCTTGTAGACAGCAGGCTTAGCGGAGGGGGAGATCGAGGTGTAGTACAGTCCCATTTCCAAGTGACAAAGGCGCTTCAGCACTGCATCCATTAGATGTATATATTCATATATTCATAACAAAGGACTGGATAAAGATATGGATAACTGCTTGACGGTAGTAAAGTCCCCAGATAGGCCAAAATACCCTGAAGGTGTGAGGCTAAAAAAAACCCCATCAAACCCTCATTGGGATGGTCCCTGGACTCACATTGAGCAATCATGAATAAGAAAGTACTCACAGAAATCTCTTAATCCTGAAGTCCTGATAGGCATGCAGCCTGGAGTGAAGAGGTAAACATGAAGAACTAGATGATTTTGGCGCAGCAGCCAAAGAGTGGGTCCCAAACAATAGTTGTTAAAAATAATTCTTTATTAATCCATCTAAAAAAGTGGAGGCACTAACCCTCCTACGCGTTTCGTGTTCCAAAAAAACACTTTATCAAGGAGTATACACTGTACTAATAGTGCTTACTTATATACACATTCAAATGCCCCGTTTTCGCGCCAAAATGACGACGTAGGACCGCCCACAAAACATGATGACGTCACGCGCTCATCGGACACGCCCTCCAGTTGTTCCGAGGCTAAACAGAGCACCAAAACCCAATCCCTCACATAAAACGGGCTCGAGAGTACTGCAGAGGTATCCCCCATGCATCCGGCACTTACCCATAATGAGTCTCCATTCCGGTGATCGCGGAGAAACGGGGAAATCCCCCGTAGACCGCATCATCAACGGGGGCGGCTCCTCATGGGTAGCGTCAGATACGTGGCTCCACCCCCACAGCCAACCTAAGCCCAAGTGCAAGGAAAGGAAAATACGCCCCAAAGAAACCAAGGAGCCAATTGGTGCATGTCCTGAGAGTAGGCACGCCCTCAACTCGTCACTTGTTGCCAAGCAGAGTGGAAAAAATATATGGCAAATACATTTAAAGCCCAAGTATGGCTAAATAGCATTATTTCCACTCTTGTTAATGGGCAAAAATTAAAACCATAACAAACATACACATATACCTTAGTCTCCAGAAGAAACTGTGCAGCAGATATTTATAAAGACTATGTATTAAAGCTAATAATAATTAATATTAACATCTCTAATCTAAAGAAATCCATCTAACTACAGTTCAAGAAAAACTCCTTGTACAACAATGGATAAACAGAAACAAATACATTTGAACATGATAAATCTTCCAAATTATGAACCTTAACTAATATTCTTGAATAATAATGCAAAGAAGTTGTGATCTATATAAAGCATCTAGAGGTATCTATATAATACTCATGGCATAAAACACCTATTTCTAAACATATAAACATAAAAAAACAATCAAAATCAATTCAACAGACATTTAAATATTGTCTATTCAAATAAACTTAAAATTGTAATTGAATATATGTCAAAGGACCCTTAGCATATTTATTTTCCAAATAAGATATATATATATAAAAAAAAAAATTAAGTACAGATATTCATTGTACTTTTAACAAAGGGTAAACGATGATCATGCCAAATGTACAATGAATATTAAATATTCCCTCTACTCATCCAAAAAATGGGTCAGATTCCATTCTACATTGATACCATATGGAGATTTAGTGTTTAACAAAAAAATCAATTTGGATTCCATACGATCCAAAAGTCTAATCATGTCACCTCCTCGTTCCCTAGGCATGACTCTATCGATAATTAAAAACATGAAATTATCAATGCCACCTTTGCTGCATTCGGTAAAGTGTTTCGCCACTGGGTGTATGAGGTCTCCTTTTTTAATAAGCCTAACATGTTCTTGAATCCTCGATTTTACTGTTCTAGTGGTTCTACCCACATATCTCATCCCACAGCCACAAGTGAGTAAATATATCACAAATTTGGTATTGCAATTCATGAAACTATCAATCTTAAAACTCCTTTGGGGACTGTGGGACGAGAAACATTTTGAGGGTACTATAAATTTACATACATTACATGCTCCACACTGATAAGAGCTCTTGGTAGAAAAATCCCTCTTTTTATCTTGAAAAATGTCACTTGGTGACACAAATCCCGCTATGGTCTTTGCTCTTCTAAAGACACATTTAGGGCCTGTCAAGAGATAATTTTTCAATGGGGGTCCATTTCTAGCACATTCCAATGTCTCTGTAAGATGGTCTTAATTTGATTACTGCTTCTATTATATTGTGAAATGAAAAACGGTATATCAAAATCATTGCTACCAAGGTCAGTGCTGGTAGAGTTAGTTGTCACAGGGTTTTCATTCATATCTCTCCTCTTTCTCTCTGACCTTCTGGGGGTCAACAGGGTTTCCCTATCCAAACCGGAAATCTCATTTAATACAGTCTGCAGAAAGTTGGGTTCATAACCCCTTTCTATCAATCTATTTTTTAATTCCTCAGACTGAGACAGGAAGCCCTCCATAGTAGAGCAATTCCTTCTCAGTCTGAGGAACTGTCGAGATAGAGGAGATCGAGGTGTAGCCTGGTTCTTTGTGTGTGTGTGAAGGAGAATAAAGTTTTTGTCTACAAACCGGAAGTCGCCTGGATCCTTGCCGCTTGCAGTGGTGCCGCATTTCCTCTCAAACCATTCTATATTCCTACGGCAGCACGCAGGAGCAGCGGAGCCAAGGAGAGACTGGACCCAGATCGGAGCAACTTCGAGGTAAGGGATTTTCCCTCCCAGCCCTGATCAACTCTAGTGGTCCACATTTCATCTGTCACAACCCGCTCCCTAGTGGCTTCATTCATACCCACGGGTAGAGAGACTATCCACCTGAGCGCATGACAGTTTCCATGATTATTAGCAATAGGGCCAAGTCATGCAGTAGCTGCAAAGGCAAACAAGATCTTATCTTACATTAATCGGACAATGGATGGAAGGGAAGTAAAATAATTATGCCCCTTTTATAAAGCACTACTAAGACCACACCTTGAGTGTATGGAGTACAATTTTGGGCACCAATCCTTAGAAAAGACGTTATGGAACTAGAGAGAGTGCAGAGAAGAGCCACCAAATTAATAAAGGGGATGGACAATCTAACTTATGAGGAGAGGCTAGATAAATTAGATTTGTTTACATTAGAAAAGAGGCATCTAAGAGGGGATATGATAACTATATACAAATCTAGTCGGGGACAATACTGTACAATGAGCTTTCAAAATAACTATTCATCCCAAGGGCAGTACAAATGACACAGGGTCATCCCTTAAGGTTGGGGTAAAGGAGATTTCACCAGCAAGGAAAGGGTTATTTACAGTAAGGGCAGTTAAAATGTGGAATTAATTACCCATGGAGACTGTGATGGCAGATACAATAGATTTGTTCAAAAAAAGGTTTGACATCTTTTTAGAAAGGAAAGGTATACAGGGATATACCAAATAAGTATACATGGGAAGAATGTTGATCAAGGGAGTCATCTGATTGCAAATTCTTGGAGTCCAGAAGGAATTTATTTTCCCCCTTATGAGCTATCATTGGATAATATGTCACTGTTTTTTTGTTTGCCTTCCTCTAGATCAATATACTGTAAGTATGGATATAGGAAAAAGTATGTTGTCTAAATTTAGCATACTGTAGGTTTAACTTGATGGATGTATCTTTTTTCAACATAATCTATGTAACTATGTTATATGTAACACCTCTAATTTACCTTAGACTAAGACCTACTGCGAGAGAGTGAGTGAGAGAGAGAGAGAGTGTGAGTCTAAAAGCAGAAAGCGAGAGAACGAGACCCAGTCTAAAAAGGAGAGAGCACCAGTCTAAAAGAGAAATAGACCTTCTAAAAGCAGAGTCTAAAAGTGAAGAAAGATAGTCTAAAAATAGAAATTGAATGAGAAAGAGAGACAGTCTAAAAGCAGAGAGAGACAGTTTAAAAATGTGAGGATTCAGGGATCGCGGCATCCGCACCCTGGTCCCCCTTCTCCTGCGGTAACTCCCGCTACCGTGGCGCGCGCCTCTCGCTGGCGTCACTCACCTTCGGCGGTCCTGGGGGTTCCCCGCCGTGCTCAGCGTCCTCGGATGCCCGCGGGGTCTGCAGTCCCGCATGCGGCCGCCGTGTTCCCCAGCCGGGTGAGGTTAATTTATTCACTGCTCTTGCAGTGAAGACCCGCCCCCAGCACACTAAGAGGACCTCCTACCAAGACAAGAGTCCTCACCTGCCTGCCAATCAAGGGGACCTATCCAGGATAGCTCCACGCAGTCCTCCAGGCCTGCCCCCACCTCTGATTGGCCATTCACACTTTATAATGCCAGTTCTTCCTCTTACTCATTGCTCGACATAGTTTTCACTTGGATTACTACTCTGGCGTTTTCTCTCTTATTCTCTCAGGTTACGACTTGGCTTGGCGGACGTCTCTCTCTGGCTCTAGACCCCTGCTTGGACAAACGACCTTCCGGAATTCTCCAATCCCAGACTTTGGCTAACGGCAACGACAACGGCATTTCTACACCGGTACCGGCAAGTATTGCTAGCTAAATACACCTGGCCTGGCAACGCCAAAATCACCACACTCCGGACACGCTCCCTTTGCTGCGGGTGCGTGCTTCTATACGTTCCTCACCTCAGTGAACGGGTCTGGTCTGCGGGCAGCACTGGCGTAACATTATGTCGAGCCCACAAGACGCAGACCAGACTGTGGACTCTATGATGACGGCCATGTACCAACAAATACAGGCCTTAACGGATCAAGTGGCTCTCCTCTCCCAACAGGTATCGGACTGCCCTTTACAGGCTCTGCCTGCGGCTGCACCCCCGGCACAGCCTGACTTATCTTCCACTTCATTTTCAGTTCCGAAGATTCCGGCTCCAAGGCCCTACGCAGGGGATCCACACGCCTGTCGTGGCTTTCTCAACCAGTGCGAGATCCAGTCCGAGATGGCTCCCCAGTTGTATGCTACTGGCCGGAAAAAGGTAGCCTACGTATATAGTCTGCTCACAGGTAATGCACTGGCATGGGCCTCTCCGATCTGGGAACTACGCCCTGATATTACCCGCGATTACGCGGCCTTCAGACGGGACTTTCGACAGGTTTTTGATATCCCCGCACGTCAAGAGACTGCTTCTGATACCCTGCTAGAGCTTACACA
The DNA here is from genome assembly GCF_040206685.1 of Ascaphus truei. Classification (NCBI taxonomy): domain Eukaryota; kingdom Metazoa; phylum Chordata; class Amphibia; order Anura; family Ascaphidae; genus Ascaphus; species Ascaphus truei. The sequence continues at coordinate 198,862,194 of NC_134485.1, read as the reverse complement.
GGGACGTCGGCCTGTGGGTCAATACGCCTTGGAATTCAGAACTGTAGCAGCTGAGACTCATTGGGGTCAGGAAGCTTTAGTCGCCGTCTTCTGGAAAGGTCTATCGGAGTCTCTGAAGGATGAACTTGCTTCCCACACCAGGCCAGAGTTACTGGAGGATCTCATCACCCTGGCTACTCGTATGGATCAGCGCCTTCATGTACGCCGCGCTCAGCATCAGCTTCCCCGGGCTACGCCTTTCCGTGCTTCCTTTTCCAGGTTCTCTACTAACCAGAGACCCGTCGTATCCCCGTTACCGGCGCTGGAGGCTCCAGAGCCGATGCAACTTGGAGTTCAGCAACCTCGGGTACCGTCACGACAACTTCGCTCTACTGGGGAATCGTGCCATCATTGCGGAGCTTCTGAGCAGCGTACCCGTAACCATCCTCCATCTCCGGGAAACGACTAAGCCCAGTGAGTACGAAGGGGCGCTCTCTGGGTACTGAATCTCCTTGTCCCCCTCCTAGAAGGGAACTTCCCAAAAGATTGACTATTCCTGTCTCCCTTTCAGGACCGACTTTCTGCACCTCCACTGCTGCATTTATCGATTCCGGCGCAGGAGGGAATTTCATAGATCAAACCTTTTCTGAGCAAAATCAAATTCCGCTTTCCAGGAAGGACTCTCCCGTTGCCTTGGTCGGGATTGATAATCGACCTCTCACCCGGCTTATATCTCCTTAGAGACCGGACCTATCACCCTTTCTACTCATTCTCACAAAGAGACTCGGGGTTTTGATGTTATTCATGCCCCAGGAACACCTATCACGCTTGGCTTGCCCTGGTTACAGAAGCATAATCCACTCATCGATTGGGTTTCTCCTAACCCTATTAACTGGAGGTCAAGGTCAGAGAAACCTTTTTCCTCTATCAAGCAACCATCCTTTCTATTAGCCAACACATCAAGTTCTCGGAGGGAGTTACCTTCTCCATACGCCGAATTCTTGGACGTTTTCAGCAAGGCTCAGTCTGAACTTCTACCTCCTCATCGTTCCTACGATTGTCCGATTGATCTGGTACCTGGTTATACCTTGCCTAAAGCCAAATCTTATCCTCTCTCGTTGCCCGAGACCAAAGCTATGGACGAATATATTCGTGAGAATCTTAAGCGGGGCTTCATACGTCATTCCAATTCTCCTGCGGGGGCTGGATTCTTCTTTGTCAAAAAGAAAGATGGTACTCTCAGACCATGTATTGATTACCGGGGTCTGAACCATATCACGGTGAAGAATCGTTATCCACTTCCACTCATCTCCGAACTCTTTGATAGACTTCAGGGGGCCAATCTCTTTACTAAACTGGATCTCCGTGGGGCATACAACCTCATCCGCATCCGGGAGGGCGATGAATGGAAGACTGCCTTCAACACCCGTAGCGGACACTACGAATATCTAGTGATGCCCTTCGGGTTATGCAATGCACCGGCAGTTTTTCAGGACTTCATCAATGACATCTTTCGAGACGTTCTTAATATATTTGTCATTGTATACCTGGATGACATCCTTATTTTTTCTCAAAACTTACAGGATCATATCATCCATACGAAGTTTGTGCTTTCAAGCCTCCGCGAGAACCGGTTGTTTGCTAAAATGGAGAAATGCATTTTTCATCAGTCTACCACTTCTTTTCTCGGATACATCATCTCCAACAAAGGTTTGGCCATGGACCCAGAGAAGCTAAAGGCCGTCGTGGATTGGCCACAACCCAATTCCCTCAAATCTGTTCAACGGTTTTTGGGTTTTTCTAATTATTACCGGAAGTTTATCCGCAACTTTTCTACCATTGTCGCTCCTATCACGGCACTGACCAAAAAAGGTGCAGACCCTTCATCTTGGTCTCCAGAAGCTGTCACGGCATTTGAGACACTGAAACAAACTTTTGTCTCTGCTCCCATCCTTCGACACCCTAACACGAATTTCCCCTTCACCTTAGAGGTTGACGCTTCGGACTGTGGGGCTGGGGCGGTTCTGTCGCAGAAATTTTCTTCCCAGGATAAACTTCATCCTTGCGGGTTTTTCTCCAAAAGATTTTCATCGGCAGAGAGGAATTATGACGTGGGCAATAGGGAACTTTTGGCCGTCAAGATGGCTCTTCAAGAATGGAGACATCTTCTGGAGGGGTCGAAAGAGCCATTCACCATTCTTACGGACCATAAGAACTTATTGTACATTGAGAATGCCCGTCGCTTAGGTCCTCGCCAAGCTCGCTGGTCGTTATTTTTCTCTAGATTCAATTTTGTTCTCTCATACATTCCCGGCACTAAGAACGTCAAGGCGGATGCTCTCTCCCGGCAATACTCTTCTGAAGAGAGATCAGAGAAAACCACTGAGTCCATCCTCCCTAAACAAAGAATCTTAGCAGCTGTGGCATTCAAGAATCTTGAGAGGATCATCAAGTCTCAAGAGAACCTCCCGTCCGGTCTTGTGGTTCCTAAAGACTCTTTGTATGTGGAACCCAAATTTATCCCTGAAATACTGGACTGGGGACACGCCGTCCGTTTGGCAGGGCATCCTGGATTCAAGAAAACCTTGGACCTCATCCGTCGTACCTTTTGGTGGCCCAATATGGTTAAAACCATTCTGGAATTTACACGGTCCTGTCCGGTATGTGCGCGTAACAAGATTCCTCGTCAGAAACCTCAGGGTCTTCTCTTACCTTTACCTATTCCGGAGCGTCCCTGGTCCCACATTTCGATGGATTTTATTGTGGAGTTGTCTAGGTCGAATGGCATGAATACCATTCTTGTGGTAGTGGATCGGTTTTCCAAGATGGCACACTTTATCCCTCTCAAAGGATTACCCTCCTCACCCGCCCTTGCGGATATTTTTGCCAAAGAGATTTTCCGGATCCATGGGATTCCCACATTCATCGTGTCCGATCGGGGTTCCCAGTTCGTCTCCAAGTTCTGGAGAAATTTCACCAAGAGACTAGGTATCTCGTCTTCCTTTTCTTCTGGATATCACCCTCAATCCAACAGACAGACCGAGAGGGTTAATCAATCCCTCGAGAAATACTTAAGGTGCTTCGTCTCTAATTCTCAGGATGACTGGGCAGAATTACTTACCTGGGCTGAGTACGCATTCAATTCTTCCAGGAATGAGTCCACTCACGAGACCCCCTTCTTAATCAACTACGGATTCCATCCGGCTCTCCTACCTATTACTAAAGAATCCTCTGGGGTACCAGCCGTGGACGAACATATTGCTCTCCTACAAGACTCTTGGTCCAGAATACAATCTGCATTACAAAAGGCATCCTTGACATCTAAAAATCAGGCTGATCGTCACCGTCGTCCGGCACCCGAATACAAACCCAGGGACAAGGTTTGGCTATCATCCAAGAACATCCGTCTCAAAACGGCTCCTAGGTTCCTGGGTCCCTTTTCCATTTTGGAGCAGGTTAATCCGGTTTCTTTTCGACTCCAACTTCCTCAAAGCATGAGAATTCCGAATGTCTTTCACACCTCACTTCTCAAACCTTTTATCTCCAGTAGCCTCTTTCCGGATCACACTTCTAAACCAGATCCTGTGATGGTACAGGGTAACGAAGAGTATGAAATACAGGCTCTACTGGATTCCCGTCTTTCAAGAGGTAAAGTCCACTTCTTGGTCCACTGGAGAGGTTTTGGACCCGAAGAGAGGTCATGGGTACCCCTGAAAGATATTCATGCTCCAGGACTCCTCAAACACTTTCGAAAGAAGTTTCCATCAAAACCATGGAAGGATCGTCCTGAGGCCGATCCTGAAGGGGGGGTACTGTGAGGATTCAGGGATCGCGGCATCCGCGCCCTGGTCCCCCTTCTCCTGCGGTTACTCCCGCTACCGTGGCGCGCGCCTCTCGCTGGCGTCACTCACCTTCGGCGGTCCTGGGGGTTCCCCGCCGTGCTCTGCGTCCTCGGATGCCCGCGGGGTCTGCAGTCCCGCATGCGGCCGCCGTGTTCCCCAGCCGGGTGAGGTTAATTTATTCACTGCTCTTGCAGTGAAGACCCGCCCCCAGCACACTAAGAGGACCTCCTACCAAGACAAGAGTCCTCACCTGCCTGCCAATCAAGGGGACCTATCCAGGATAGCTCCACGCAGTCCTCCAGGCCTGCCCCCACCTCTGATTGGCCAGTCACACTTTATAATGCCAGTTCTTCCTCTTACTCATTGCTCGACATAGTTTTCACTTGGATTACTACTCTGGCGTTTTCTCTCTTATTCTCTCAGGTTACGACTTGGCTTGGCGGACGTCTCTCTCTGGCTCTAGACCCCTGCTTGGACAAACGACCTTCCGGAATTCTCCAATCCCAGACTTTGGCTAACGGCAACGACAACGGCATTTCTACACCGGTACCGGCAATATCGCTAGCTAAATACACCTGGCCTGGCAACGCCAAAATCACCACACTCTGGACACGCTCCCTTTGCTGCGGGTGCGTGCTTCTATACGTTCCTCACCTCAGTGAAAGGAACGGGTCTGGTCTGCGGGCAGCACCGGCGTAACAAAAAACAGCAGTACCCCGTTAATTATTTTTACCATGATTGGACCAGAAGGTCCTTGAAGCAGAACAATGCAATTTTCAGCTGCAGACACCCCAGGGTTCTCGTGAGATTTACTAGTACAAGTAACACATTTTACTCCCTGCCGGGTCAAACAAAATGCCAGTTAAAAATTCCCCCTTGCAGATTAATAGGAAGGCTGGGGATTTAAAAACCCGGGAGTGCCGGCATCCCCTTTACTGGTATGTATCCTCAAAACAGGGGGTTCCCGGAGCTGAAAATCCACACATTAGGCTGCGGTCCCAGTACAGCCTGTGCGCACGGCGCGGCGTGCACTGTGCATGTAAACACCGCCCCTCAATGGGGCTGGGCCCACTACGCACCGTCACGCAGAAGGTGCAGCCGCGCCGTGCTGCAGGGTTTTTCCCAACTCAATAAAATTGAGTTTACTCCTAGCGACGGAGGCGTGGCCACGCCCCCACCGGCGGTTCACCCAATCAGGGCGAACCAGCCGCGTGACGTAATGGCCACGCCCCCGCAAATCCCCGAACACGCCCCCCTCACCCCCGTCGCAAGATTCTCCTCTCCCTCACAGACCGGAGATCGCGGTTAGCGCTGTGACACGCGCCGCCCCCCCGCCGGGCGCGCGTGTCACAGACATTACTGGGACCGCAGCCTTACGCTGATTCCCAACCTGTAAAAAAAACAAAGAGGGGTCTGGTAGGGGGGAGTGTAAATGGAATTGTAGGTTTGTAAATATAAATAAATTATGCTTATCTGTATGTCCTAGTATGATTATGCTTTTTGGTTGAATTGATGGGTAGAGCTGTAGGAGGTTATGTATCAAAACACATGTGGTGCAATTCTGGGGCAAAACAAACTGCTCCAGATCAAAGAAAGAATCCTACTGATTTCAATGGAACTTGTACATGGTATGTTTTTTTTGCCCAAGAATGCACCACTTTTGCCTTGATACATATGGCTGGTAGTCTTTAACCATATGCACTATGCAACTCAAGTCATCACATTTTAGGAATAACCAACAAATGAGCAAACACATGTGAACCAATGTGCACTCTTTACATGTTCACACAGGTTCTTACTGTCCGTATAGTCCCAATAAATAACATTTTCCTTGTATTATTTATATTTAGCAAACATTAATAAAAAAAAAAACAGTTGATATAGGACTGTCATTTTACTTGCTCATTGCTCCATGAGGTGGCAGTAAAAGAAACAATCATTTTATGAAGGCAATAGTGTTTTTTTCTATAGCCAAGCAAATTGATCAGAGATTACAGGCCCATGTGGATTTTTGCCTTCAGTGCAATAAGGCCTGGTTTGCATTGCTAGGCATTCAGTCACTAAATACTTTAAACGAGTATATCTATATAGCGCTCAGTATCAGATCAAAAAATTTCTGCTATTTCAACATTTATTTGTCCCTTGGTTAGGCCTCATTGTCTCCCTTTGCATAGGCACTATTCTACACCTTGGAGAGAAGGATAAAAGATGCTGTTTTATCAGATTGTATGGGGTGACGCTGAGGGGTTATGTCCTTTTCAGATATGATAGTGTAGTGTTTCATCCTGTTTTACCCACATGGAAACATTAATAATATGATATCAATTGATGAACTGATGGGATGCTTCAGCAATTCTATGTTTGTAAACCGTTACAATGCCAGAATAACATCCACTGGATGCTACAAGAACTGGCATACTGGGGCCTTGTGAGGATTCGCCATTCTGGCGGTTCTGTCCCCTTAACCCTCACCTGCTCGTCTGGATCCAGTGGCACTCGGGAAAGGCATTCTAGCGGTTGTGCTTATGCGCGGTGTGCGGGCAGTGAGCGGGCTCCGTCAGGCTCCGCGATTCCTGTGTCCAGGGTACACTCTCTTGCCTCTGGCATTGACGTGCGACGCGGTGCGCGGTCTGCGGTCCCTGTCTCTCGATCCCGCCTCCGCTCTGACGTCAGAGCTACGCGGCACAACACTACCCCGCGCTCCTCCCATCTCCGCGGGTCCCGCCCCAGGTCTCCGCCCCGTACTGACGCGGGTGCCGTGATGCGCACTGGTGGCGCGCAACCGGGTCACCGGCGTGATGTGCGGGTTACACGCGGCGCACTCTCTGGAAGCTCCACCTCTGCCTCTTTTGGCTGTGTAATGGGATGCACCTGCACGATCCAGCAGCCTATCACAGAGGGCGCTTCTGCTTCCTGAATGCCTCCCATTGGTGGTAGGTCCTTTAAATATGCTGTCTGAGCTCTCTTTCCTTGCCGAGCATAACTTCTCTTTGTGACGCTGAACCTCACTGCATCCTGCCTGTCTGCCTCTTACCTTGCTGCCTGACTCTGCCTAGTGCCTTGGACTTGGTTATTCTCTCCTGCACTGACCCTGGCTTTGGATACGACGACTCTGCTCTCTCCTGCACTGACCCTGGCTTTTGGCTTTACGACGACTCTGCTCTCTCCAATCCTGACTCCGGCTACGTACCCCAACGATCCGCTACTCTCCGCGCCTAGACCCGGCAAGTACCACGTTTATGCTGTCCTCTATAACCCTGACCCAGCTTGCTAGACTATCCTTCACTCTAGACGCGCCCTCGCGGTTGTGGTCGGCGTTCTATATCAATCCCTACCTCAGCCCCGCGGTCGCGCCTCGTTTGTGGTGAGCTACGCGTTACAGGCCTTCATGATGGAGGTCACTTTTTGGATGGAGATCACATCTGCAGATATCCGTGAGCTACTGTATGCACGTAGCCTGAATTTAAGGTGAGTGAGTATCTACTCTACTGTGCTCCATGTCAGCAAGCGAATCACACCCTGTGATCACTACATTACTAGCAATTATGTGGTCCTGGTGCCAGATGCTCTGTGAACCTTGGATTACTTTCTGGCAACATACAGGTTAAAGTTGCTAGAAAACCAATTAGAAACTGAAATTACTTCATTTTATATTTACAAGTTCAGAGGTACCATAGTGATCGTGTTCATTAAGAAATGGTAAATACCTACTTTTCTATTGTTTTAAACATAATGCAAAGTTTTCCAGCAATAATATTCTATAATTTGATTGTAATTTGTTTTCCCAATGGACAAGGAACCCTTTGGGTTTGTCTAATTGAATATGTTGGGACAGCGCAAATATAGTGTTTTATTTGAATGGCAGAAAACGGTACTCCTTTCTTAACATTCAAATGTCACAACAATGTTTTACTGAGACTACTTTTGTCATTCCAAATTACCCCTTTTTCCGCAAGCACAGGGATATCCTGTTTCCTGTATGGAAGTTGGAGGTGTTTGTGGCTTCCTGTTCTTGCTGGTGCCAAAAGGAATCTTCCCCCCACATCTGTCTTTCAATGTATCTGCAGCTGCAAACATATGTTATGTAATTCCAAATCCAAGGCAATGTGTAAAATAAATAAATATACACACACATACGGGAAGTATTCAACAGTACAACTGAATGCAGGGCAAGACCATAATAAAACACAAGATGCAAAACCTGCGCAATGCAGCGGGCACAATACAAATACCACAAAGGAATCTGGAGTACAAAATCAGAGTAAGGTTCACCTGTTCCTCCAGCAATGGTATGTACCTCAACATGTGCATGAAATGCCCAGAGGGCTGCTACTACATAGGTGAGACAGGACAGGGGCTAAACAAGAGAAGGAATCTGCAGCATCACACGCGGAACAAGAGAGTCCTGTCGGCAAAAATTTATCTGACTGGCCATAAGATGAACAATCTGAAGGTGGTAATACTCAAAGGTAATCTTAGAACACTGAAAGAGAGACGGTTCCATGAATATAAATTTATGCAACTGTTTGGGACACTTAGCGGTGGCCTAAACCGAGATCGCAGCTTCATGAGTCACTACCCTGACCAAGAGAACTCTTCCCATGCGTGCAAAAGGTCATGTCTATACATATTGCACTATATTAATGCACACACAGCTGTCTCTTACACATATATATGTATAATGTAATTCTATTACTATATACCAGTAGGGACCACATAGTATCTAAACACATTAATAGTAATCCAACACCCTCGTACATTTCTACACCTACCCACATTGGTATACACTTCCACACACAACTTTTGTAAAGCGCTGTATACATTGTGTGTGTGTAAGCATACATTTATAAAGTGCCTATACACACTTACATCACTAACATTCAGGGACCATTTAACACCACGTCACGGGAGACCAGCACTTTTAAACACATTTATACCGGGGATCATGATTGAGCAAAGCAAGGAGATAAAATAAATTGTAATTTATTTCACGAATGGACATACACACAATGTTTCACAATTATACTCATAATACACTTACTGGGACGGGGCAAACGAAATAAATTGCTTCCAGAACGAAATATTGAAAAACAAAGTCTTTAGGAACAATTTCCCAGGAGTTGCGAAACGACTTGGAACTGTCCTCGGTTAGCGGTGCAAGTTGCCACTGCTGTGTACTCCGACGGAGCTGCTTCCTTCGTTCTGCCACCACAATAATGGCACTTGGAATCTTTGTATCTTACGAAATCTTAGATGTTTCTTATGAAGCTTGATGAATCTTGTGATGGTTCTGATTCCCGATGGGCTGCAGGAATTCTTATAAGGTTCAAAACCTTATACTTAAACAGTGCAGCCAATCTCTCCATGGGAATAATTTATCCCACCTATCCTGGAGTTGCCAATACTTTAGAAACCTGGCAGAGGGGGCTTCTCATTCTGCTAAGGGCATGCGCCAACCTAGCACCTTTGCTTCTTAGCATATGAGACCCAGCCCCTCTAGCTGGCAACACTAAGTCTGGGCTGGCCACCATTTGCCAAACTGCCCGGACTTAATACTAGGATGGGGGTACTGAGGAACACCTCCCCAACTAACACCTTGGGGACACTGAGCCCTATCAACTCCGGGCTTTTACAGACATCGTGGCACCAAGTCAGCGGGATGCCTTAGAAGTTTGGAGCTGCACATCCTCAGCTCATTTACAGTGAGTCACTAGACGCATACTAAATGGGGCTGCAATAAATGTTTCCCGGTCCCCGGTGGTCTGAATGAAAGCCCAAATGAGCCTAAAATGTTTAATACACTTTTTGAGAGGGACTTCCATTCATGAATTTTTATAAAAACTTATAAAAATGACGCTACGGGTGTTTTCTATGTTTCTCCCTGAACTATGCGCACAGCAGGTTTCAGCACGCTAGGAGCTTTCTAACAAAAGTTAGCAAACAGCCGATTTTATTCTTCAAGAGCTGAGTTTAAAACATTTTTACTCTCACCACCTTATACCTGGTGGGAGAGACACCGAACCTCTACACTGGGTTCTGGGGGTTTGGGCATATACCGGGGGACCCTGGAATGTGAGTTCCCCCTGCCCGGCCTTACTGTTCTGGTCTGTGCTGAAGCAGGGAGATCTGGCAATGAGCCGCTAACTGCTTCCTAGGGAGGATTTTATTCAGTTGTCTGTGTCTTCATGTCTCCAGGGATCTGGTAGGATTCCTGGGTACATGTTTCAGGGTAACCAGCAAGTCTGGCCCCCTTCTACCCAAACACCCTGACATTTTACCGTAAAATCACCCCTGAAACTCCTGCGAATCTCCGCTTGTTGGCACTCCTGGAACAGTAAAACACACACATACATCTTTATTGAAACACAGTGCACATGCCACAACTGGGTTGCAGAGCTGACACTTAAAACTCCCCAATATGGTTTAGGGGCACCCAGCCGGGCATAATACCTTTATTATTGGCCTGGGTACCCCCTCACTATCACACACCTTAATGTCATAAATAACATACTGGTTAACTTAACGTGACTTGTAAACGGCGCTAACACACCCAATCTGTGAATAAAAGTGCATATACTTTAAAATAAGTGAAAAGGTGATCTCTAATAAATTTCTCAACCTTCCAGGAATATGTACGAATTCCTTTCAGAGATAGCTTGTCCAGGGTAGGAAGGGAGCGACGATATCAGGGATACACCAAAAAATAAAGGACATATAATAGTGTAATAAATCAAAACAATCTGGAAAGCAATAAAACTTGGCTCTGTAGCAATGCCTACTTACAGCAGGTCAGAGTTAAAACAGCATTTGTCTACACAACCGGTAGAAGTGGGTCAGGATCTTCTGAATCAGCACTGGTTTTCAGCAGGGAATGTGGTCAAATCAGCTCTCAGACAGGAGATGTTGTAAGATGAGTATCATGCAAAACAAGGGCAAACCATGGTACAGATCGAAATGGAATTTATAGTTGAAAAGCAACAAAAAACATAGGAATCGTACTCACAATAAGTACATTTGACATGTACACGTAATGTTTTACTTGAGGCGAAGGAGTGCCGGACCCGTGTGGTACAGCTATCGGCTACTCTTCTCCGTTACTCGCATCAGACCGTGTGGAAGATGGCGTCTGACGTCACATCCGGTGTGGGAGTGACGACGTCCGGTGGAGGAGCTCTGGAGACGGGCAGTGAGGGAACACGGCAACTCGGGAGCCTTCAGTTCAAAGGCAGCTGCAACTGTGACTGGCTCTACGCGTTTTCGCTGTCAATGACAGCTTCCTCAGGAGCACGAATTGAATCTTATTGTGAGTACGATTCCTATGTTTTTTGTTGCTTTTCAACTATAAATTCCATTTCGATCTGTACCATGGTTTGCCCTTGTTTTGCATGATACTCATCTTACAACATCTCCTGTCTGAGAGCTGATTTGACCACATTCCCTGCTGAAAACCAGTGCTGATTCAGAAGATCCTGACCCACTTCTACCGGTTGTGTAGACAAATGCTGTTTTAACTCTGACCTGCTGTAAGTAGGCATTGCTACAGAGCCAAGTTTTATTGCTTTCCAGATTGTTTTGATTTATTACACTATTATATGTCCTTTATTTTTTGGTGTATCCCTGATATCGTCGCTCCCTTCCTACCCTGGACAAGCTATAAATAACATACTGCACAGGGGGGAGGAATAGGCTTCAGTCAGATACATTCCAAGATGCACTGTTAAAGCAAGAAAGGTTTTTACTTATCCATTGTACAGTAACACCACCGGAAGAGATTAGTGTATCTCGAAAGCTCGCACAAATAAAAGCCACAGAACGGTAACATCTATTCGTTTTTGAAAACACACACACACACACACACACACACACACACACACACACACACACACACACACACACACACACACACACACACACACACACACACACTATTTACAAGAAGACGAATTAGCATCCTATATTGCTAATTAACTTAGTCCTGAATGCACAATGTCCAAAAGCCATGAAGGCGCATGCATACACATAGGATTTCTCATTCAAAACAATGCGCTCCTCCTGCTCATCTGGCAAAGCGTCCTCTGTCGTCAGGACCCGTATGTAGCATTAGGTATCCATTGACAACCAATGAAGGGAATTTCCCACATGTGCGTAAGCAAATTCAGCGCAGTTACAGTGCTTGATCAGCCTGTGCAACGTCGCTGACTCCTGTACTCTAGTTATTTAGCAATATAGGACGCCAATTAGTCTTCTTGCAAATATGGACTTTAAGCTTTATTACCCATGCGCGATCGTGCAGTGATGGATCAGTGCTGTTCTGATTGCCACCATCTGCATACTCCTGGTGGTGGTTGTTTGGTGATTATACTGTAGTTGATAGAATCAGCTGTTACTAGGCACCAGAATTAGGGTATATAAGATAGTCACATTCATTGTTCTGCTGCACCTCCATGAGGAAGGTCCTCTTGCTGAGACCGAAACGTTTGGAGCATGTATGCTTTGTGTTTTAATACACTTATTTGGATATCAATTTCTGAGTACTACTTTGGGATTTCCATCTTCGTAGGGATCATGGTATTTGTTTATATTAAGCATATGGAGCAAGCACCGGACCATACTTTTTGTATAGGAGAGCAAAAATGTAATAAAAAAACCCAGTAAAAATTCATTTGTGGCATACGTTTGCCACGATATTTAAGGTGACGGCGACACAGATCAAATAAGGACTTTGTATCGTTAAATTAATGCCCCCTCCCCCCCAAACAAGGCATGTTGAGATTTGGAGGTCTTTAATGAATTGCCTAGGCCCAAGAAAAATACAAATGTTCATTTATGCAGCATTTCTCCCCCTCATGGCAACTTAAGAGGGGGGAGGGGGGAGGGGACAACAACTGTAATTCTCCTCAACAAGCCATTTAAGGTGATTAAGCATTGTGTAGCTGTAAATGTATTCTTATATTATAGAGAGGTCAGTTACTGCAGCTTTAACAATAAGTGTCATGATAAAGCAGCAGTAAATGACCCCTCTATCCTAGGGAATGACCTTAAAAGTTTTCATGTGGCTCACTGTTGATTGCAGCATCCTCCCCTCCCCCTTTTTAGCCTTCAAGGCAAAGATTGTAACTTTTTTTTTTTTTTATATAATTAAACTACCCTTTTCAGAGTTTTATAGTGTTGTGGAAAACAAGTTGAGCTCAAGCAGTTGATCATTTTTATTCAAAATATTCGTAACAATCCTTTCATACAGTAGTTTAAGATGTAAAATCACATCAAGGGGCGAAAAAACAGAAAAACAAACATTTTCCACAATTGTAACTTTGAGCAAGAATTCCAATGCTACTTGACACCTGAAAACACACATGAATGCTAATAACACTGGGATTTCTGTCGCCGACGTGAATGCTAGCTCTTCCTGTGCGCACAGCCGGCGGAGATCCATTGGTGTCTTTCTGCGGATGGCATCAGTTTCCAAAACCCCTGGAGGATTGTGGTTGCATACAGGGGAGAGACCGTGGGAACATGTATGTGGGATAAGACATTGTCACGGATGTTTCGCCGCAACCAAAATGACCGCTGCTGTGTCGCCATAACTCAACCCGTCGCTGGGACGTCAGTGCCGCCCGCTTCACCACTAAGTGCCTAAACTATACCGTAAGCCCTTACCCTAAAACCCCCTACCATAAACTATACCCTAAAACCCCCTACTCTAAGCACTATAACCCTTTTAATTATCTCCCTACCCCAAGAGCTAAAACTTATCTTAGAAGAGGCTGGCAGTACAGGTTCCAGTGGCGGATTGGCTGCGGTGGAGGGCTCATCTGCACCTGAACTCTTTTGGTCACGGCCTCAACCTAATGTCCCATTCCATGTGTACTGATGGAGTGGCCTTTATTCGAACACTTCACGAGTCATGTACATCGGGATTCCGATTTGAAACTGCGGGATGAATTCCAGCCTTCCTGCACTAAGATGCGAGTGCAGAAAAACAAATTTAAGCGTTCTGGCTTTTAAAAACGTGAAATTGACACAGTAGCACAGTACAATTCATCCATTTTATTGCAAAACGAAGAAACAGAATCCATGAAATTCAAACAAAACATCCGCGATAAGCGCGGGTGCCTGGGGCGATTGGCCACGTTCATGCTGCGTGGGGAACAGCAGAGAGCTCAAAATCGGCGCCGTGATGTGTTCGAATAACGGCCGCTTCATCAGTATGTGTGTAAGAGAGACAGAGCTCTTACCAGGAGGCTCGTCATCGCTAGAGAGGCTATGCAGACAGGAATATTGCTGGGAACCAAGCCAGCACCTGGAGAAGAACTTAGGTGTGGGATAGTGTGTGGAATGTGCCAGTATTAATCAACTGAGACACGTACTGCTTCTCCCCTCCAGCGAAGCAGGCTGATCCTTCAGGCAGAAATGTAGAAAATGAACGAGTCTATATATTTTTTTTCAAATCATGTTTTCCTTTGTATTTATTTCAAACTTTTTCAACACACCCTCCTTAACAAGAAACCAGGTACTAGAGTTCGTGTAGGAACTTGGGGACAGCACCATTCCAGAACTACAACTGGGACCTACAGAAAATAAATTGTATAGGGGAACAACGAGGAAGACCAACAAAGGGTGGAAAGCACAAACGAGTGGAGGAAATCTGGCTGCCAGTGTATTAAGGTTTGTTCATCAGGCTGGTTAAAAATGAAGGTTTTGAATTCTCTTGTATGGAAGTAAAGCTTCCTGATTTCTTAGTGCTGCAGGGAACTTATTCCAAAGTCTTGCGGCGGTTCTTAAAAAAAAAAAAAATCCCCCTCCAGCTTTGACCTTAAACCGAGGCTGAATCAGTTTAGCCCGATTGGGGGGTATTCTTGATTAGGCAGTTCTGAAGGTGAGGGCGAGACCATGGATAGCTTTAAAGGTAAGGATCAAGATTTTAAAATGAACATTTTGCTTCACCGGGAGTTAGTGTAGATCTTTTAATACTAGCGAGATGTGGTATCTCCTTGCCTGCTTTAAGATGAACAGGGGTGTTTTGCAACGACTGCAGGGCTTTGATATTACTTTGAGATCCATTCATTTGTATCTTGAATACATAGATTTCCTTATATTATATTTTGTACATATACATTTATCATTTTTCAATGTTTGCTCAGTTGAAAATTTTATTTACTCACCAAGCTTGATGGTGAAGGAACATTTGGTCATGCCAATATTTCTCATTCAAAAGTCATCACAAATCTCCACTGGAACAAGCATCTGTCACACATTCCTGTCAATTTGCCGCTCAGAAGATTTTTTTTGCACTGCTATATTAACAAATAGTATTGTGGTTCAAACTCTTGGATTAAGTGAGAAATGTCATCTAATGGAGGTACATTGATTCTAATTATGGGTTACACACTCATAACTCCACTCTGTTCATTGTAGGCACAGTTTACTGTTTAAATTATTATTACATATATTGTAGACCACTAATCCACCTTTAACTCAGTTTGTTAGGGCTCAATGCCACAATGGCCCTCTGACATTATACGCCACAGTCCTTGTGGTTTTTCATCCAGCTTCTTAGCTGTTCCACCTGCATGACCACGCTGCTCTTAGCCGTCCCTCCCGCTGCAGTGTACTGCTCCACACTGTTGGTGTAGTTCCAAACTGTGGACACATCGCTGCTGAAGAGAGGGCTACAAGAGGGGAAACAGAACCTCATTATTCCTCACTTAAGGAGCACATAAATACAACGATTTAAGAAACATTAAAAAAAAAATAAGCTTCATACATAGAACATAAGGTAATCGTAAAAGACCATTTTCCTCCAATACTTTAGCTTTGTGGAGTTGTGCAGAGGTTGGAAGTTATGAAGAATGTTATCATTCCCAACTGGAAAATAAGTCTATGAATGGCATGGATGTTAAACATGAATAACCTAAGCCTGGCCTTAAGCACACACCTGATACTCTTTAGGTCCTCCAAAGAGAGCTTGTTGACAGACATCCCCTTGGTCTCTGCAAGCTGCACTGCTTTACCAGAGATGCCATGAGCTTGTCTGAAGGGCATCTGTGATCAAAGAAACACCATACTTCAACCAGGAGAAGGAATTGAGAAGATAAAGTAGTAGTAACTTGTCTCTTGTACATGCCTTATTTTGTAAAATATGTTAAATTGTGAATCTCTAAAAGTTACCAGCATAACCTACTGACAGACTGCACTGGGCTCCAGGGAGAGCTTCATTATAACCCCCCCCCCCACCACCACATACACCCTCCACCCCAAGGCACTTAATATTTAATATGCTTAGATCTCATGAATGGAGCATCAGATTTAAAAAAAAAAAAAATGTTGGAAGGGACAAGAGGTCTCTTTAATTAACAAGAAAAATAACATACAGAAAATACTGTGTGTCTTTATTTACTGTATATCGTGCCATTAATGTACATAGCGCTTCACAACAGTAATATATGTGACAAGCATAAATAACACAAAGGGGAGAAGTGCTTCAGACAAAGTAACATTTAATAAAAGGAGTCCCTGCTCCAAAGAGCTTACAATCTAATTGGTTGGTAGGAACAACGTACAGAGACAGTAGGAGGGCGTTCTGGTAAGTGTGTCTGCAAGGGGTCAAGGTTTATGTATGAAGTGTAAATAATCAGCCATGGAGCTACTCATATGCTTCCTTAAGCAGGTGTGTTTTAAGGTGGGGCTTAAAAGGTGGATAGAGAGGGTGCCAGTCGGGTATTGAGGGGAAGGGCATTCCAGAGGTGTGGAGCAGTCAGTGAGAAAGGTTAAAGGCGGGAGAGGGCTTTAGATACAAAAAGGGGCAGAGAGAAGACATCCTTGAGCAGAACGCAAGAGTCGGGATGGTGTAGCGAGAAATTAGGGCTGAGATGCAAGGAGGAGCAGAAGAGTGTAAAGCTTTAAAAATGAGGAGGAGAATTGAGTGTGTGGTACAAGATTTGATAGGAAGCCAGGAGCGTGATTTCAGTAGGGGAGATGCTGAGACAGATTTTGAAAATGGTAGTGATTCTGGCAGCAGCATTTAGGATAGATTGTAGGGGAGACAGGAAGGCCAGACAGCAGGAGGTTACAGTAGTCGAGACGGGAGGGGGTCTGTGTCAAACGATTTTGCAGTCTAGCAACAGAGAAAAGGGCATATATTGGTAATATTGCGGCAGAAAAGACGACCGTTTTTTGCTACCTTTTGAATGTGAGAAGAGAATGTGAGAGAGGAGTGTGACCTCTAGGCAGCGTGCTTGGGCTACTGGGTGAATGATAGTACTTCCAACAGTAATGTGGAAGGAGGTAGTATGGCCAGCTTTGGGAGGAAGTATGAGGCGCTCTGTTTTTGCCATGTTAAGTTTAAGTCGGCGAGGGCCATCCAGGATGATATCGCAGAGAGACATTCAGGAACTTTGATCCGTACAGCAGGTGTAAGGTCAGGGGTAGAAAAGTAAATGTGTCATCAGCATAGAGGTGATATTTGAACCCAAGAGATGTGATTAGGTCACCTAGAGAGAGTGTGTAAAGAGAAAAGTGAAAGGGTCTCAGGACAGAGCCTTGGGGTATCCCCACAGAGGGATCGATAGAGGTGGTGTTGGCAAAAGAGACACTGAAAGTACAATGGGAGAGGTAAGAGGAGATCCAGGATAGAGCTTTGTTATGAATGCTAAGAGTATGAAGAATGTAAAGGAGAAGAGAGGTCAAGTAATATAAGCAGAGTGTAATGACCTCTGTCTTTGGCACCATGGATGTCATTAGTTATTTTAGGGAGGGCTGTTTCAGTCAAGTGAGCAGTCCAGAAGCCAGATTGTAGAGGGTCTAGGAGAGAATAGGTGTTGAGAAAATGAAGCCAGCGAGAGAATACAAGACATTCAAGGAGTTTAGAGGCAAAAGGCTGGAGGGAGACAGGTCGATAATTAGGCTGCGTCCATAGAGATGGGAGCAGTGCTGAACTGCGCTGACGCTGCTGAGCCAGCGGGCGCGATCGGGAGGCGGGGGGAGGCTGAGGGAGGCGGGGAAGTGACGTCGCTGGGCCAATCGCCCGCGACGCACCGACGTCAATGCACCGTGACGTTGAAGCTGCTTCGCGCTGATTGGATGTTTTCAGCTGACAGCGCGCTGAAAAACAGCTTGGCTGTCGGCTGAAAAATCCAACTCCTCAGCACGACTGCGGAAGTCCCCTCTAAAGACATCCTCATTGAGGATGCCGGGGCTCAGCGCGGAGCGTCCGCACGGCTCAGCACGGCTTGTCCTTCTATGGACGTGGCCTTAGAAAGACAGGTAGGGTCAAGCTTGCTGCTTTTGAGTAATGGTATAACTGTTGCATGTTTGAAGGATGAGGGAAAGGTACCAGAGTAGAGGGAGGAGTTAAAAATGTGTGTGAGTTTAGGGATTATAGTAGGAGCAAGAGGTTTTAGGAGATGGGAGGGAATGGGGTCAAGAGGGCAGGTGGTTGAGGGAGAAGAAGAGATCAGCAACGACACATCCTCCTCTGTGATAGCACATAATGAGTCAAGGAATGCAGGAGGAGAGTTGGGAAGAGGTGTAAGATGGGAGGAGGATACAGAGGGGATGGCCCGACATATGGATTCCACCTTTTCCTTGAACTATAGTCAGTAAATTCCTGAGGTGAGATGAAGGAAGAAAAACAAGCAGCCGAGGGCGGTCTGAGTAGGGAGTCAAAGACAGCAAAGAATCGGCGTGGATAAGGCTGCACCTATAGTGCCAGCGACGGCACGTCGTGGCAAAACAAATGTATTGCCGTCGCGTGCGCTTATAGTAAGCGCGACGGGATGAATGTGGTGGTGCGAAAATTTGGAAGCCGTTCAAATTAGATTTTTCAGAGGCTGTCGCCACATGTGACAGCCTCTGAATCAATTAATGGCCAGGTCGCTTGCGACGTCGCTGCAACGCGAAATACAACTTTCGCTAGTGGCGACAGCGACGTCATCCGCACTATAAGCGCAGCCTTAGACTTGTGCGTGTTGATTAGTAAAGAAAAGTAGGTTTGTTTAGCTTGAGAGAGGGCAGATTTGAAACAGGATAGCATACATTTGTATTGAAGGAAGTCTGCGAGTGTGTGAGATTCCCTCCAGAGGAACGAGTGCAGGAACGCAGCTTGAGCATGTGGGAATTTAGTCAGGGTCTGTGTTTAGCAGGGCGAGAACGACAGAGAAACCAGGGCATGCAGATCACGAAAGGAGGATAAGGCAGAGTTGAAGTTCCTGACCAGGTTGTCAGGGTCTGGAGCAGAGCTGAGAGAGGAGAGGGAGGTACGTAAAATGGAATCAAAAACTGGTAGGTTGATAGAGCGTAGGTCTCTGCAGAAACGAGGGGTAGATGGAGGTGGAAAGGAGAGAAGTGAAAGAGAAAATTAGATGAGGTGATGGTCTGAGAGGAAAAGGGGAAATGGAGAAATCCGAGAGAGAAGTTGAGTGAAAACCAAGTGTAGGTAGTGGCCATCCTTGTGGGTGCTGGCTGCAGTCCACTGTTGAATGCTAAAAGAAGAGGTTAGAGAAAGTGGGAAGCCCAAGGGAAAGAGGAGTCATCAATATGGCACTTGAAGTCCCCAAGGAGAAAGAGAGGAGAGAGAATGAGTAGGGGTAGGTGGGCGATAGATGACTGCCAAGTGGACAGGGAGAGGAGAGAAAAGCTGGACAGTGTGAGCCTCAAAGGAGGGAAAAGCAAGAGAGGTACAGTAGCAGCAGATAGAGGTGAGCAGGAGCCCCACGCCTCCACCCCTGCCATCAGGGCACGGAGCAGGGGAGAAAGAGAAATAAAAATAATAAAAACAGTAATAAAAAAAAAAAGAAGTCATGTAGATTGTTTATACCAGCATTCGGTATACATAATCTTCGGACATTTATTCATTCAACTGTGGACATTTAAAAAAAAAAAAAAAATGATATATGTATACATATAAATATACATATATATATATATGGAGTATCTGTCTGAAAATTCAACTATGAGCCATACAGTACAATCTGATTCTTAGTCCTGAAAGGGTCTGATTGTCAATACACTTTCGCCTCCCCAGTTAAAGGACAACTTAATACGTACCCCTTTCCTGACCAAGTAATAAGCGATGTCAGTGGCCAGCATATCTGGGCTTAAGGCTTTCTCCATCGCCTCTTTATTTATCTGGAAAAGTAAAGATTTAATAAATAAGTACACATTTTTCATAAACAAGCCCTTGTCCACATAAAAACATTGATCAAAAAGATCTGTCTGTTCTCTGCTCCCATCTTAATGAGGCAATCCAAGCGGCACAAAAAAAAAAAAAAAAAAAAATTATATACAGGCAGTCCTCGTTTTACAACGAATGGCTTATCCAACGCTATGCAATGCATATCTATTTTCATTTTTACAACGCCAAAACGGCTTCTCCAATGCTCTTACGATGCTTTGCAACGTTGTTTATGTGTGCGTGTATATATATATATATATATATATACTAGCTGAGAGACCCGGCGTTGCCCGGGATGTAAATGCGTAATAGGTAGTATTATTTATAAATCGTGGAACAATAGGTGACTGTTTGTTGTAAAGGTTGGATAATAATATTGAAAAGAAAGATGGAAGAAAATGTAATACGATGTTGTATAAAAATGGTTTATTGTAACCACACCACAGTACAATGTATATTTTGGTGGCATAAGTGATGTAAAAATCTGAGTCGTGTGTCCTGCTAGGGTGTGAGGCGGCGGGTGGCGCGTGGGTTGTGAGTGCTGTGTGCGAGTGGGGGTCCTGCTAGGGTGTGAGGCGGCGGGTGGTGCGTGGGTTGTGAGTGCTGTCTGTGAGTGGGGGTCCTGCAAGGGTGTGAGGCGGCGGCTGGCGCGTGGGTTGTGAGTGCTGTCTGTGAGTGGGGGTCCTGCTAGGGTGTGAGGCGGTGGGTCAGTGATGTCGGTGCGTAGGGGCGGGAGGCAGCAGGTGTGTGTGGCGGCAGGTATGTGTCGAGTGTGGCGGGTGTCTGTTGAGTGCGTGCAGCGGCTGTGAGGCGGTGGGTGAAAGGCAGAGGCGGCCGGAGTAAGGGCGGGTGAAAGGCAGAGGTGGGGGTGGGGAGGCGGTAAGGCGGGCATGAAGGCGAAGGGCGGCGGGAAGGGGAGGAGGGGGTGGAGGAGGGGGGCAAGGGGTGGAGGAGGGGGGCAAGGGGTGGAGGAGGGGGGCAAGGGGTGGAGGAGGGGGCAAGGGTTAGAGGAGGGGGGCAAGGGTTAGAGGGGGGCAAGGGTTAGAGGAGGGGGGGAAGGGTTAGAGGAGGGGGGGGGAAGGGTTAGAGGAGGGGGGGAAGGGTTAGAGGAGGGGGGGGAAGGGTTAGAGGAGGGGGGGAAGGGTTAGAGGAGGGGGGGAAGGGTTAGAGGAGGGGGTGGAAGTGTGGGAGGGGGTGGGAGGGGAAAGGGGAAAAAGAAGAGGTGGAGGGGGGGGGGAAGAGGAGCGGAGGGGGGGGTGGAAAGGGGAGCGGGGGGGTGGAAAGGGGAGCGGAGGGGGGGTGAAGGGGAGCGGAGGGGGGGGAAGGGGAGCGGAGGGGGGGAGGGGAGCAGAGGGGGGGGAAGGGGAGCGGAGGGGGGGGAAGGGGAGCGGAGGGGGTGAAGGGGAGCGGGGGGGGAAGGGGAGCGGGGGGGGGAAGGGGAGCGGGGGGGGAAGGGGAGATGGGAAGGGGCGGTGGGAAGGCGGTGGGAAGGGGGGTAGGGAGGCGGTGGGAAGGGGGGGTGGGAGGTGGTGGGAAGGGGGGGTGGGAGGCGGTGGGAAGCGGTGGGGGGAGGCGGTGGGAAGGGGGGCTGGGAGGCGGTGGGAAGGGGGGGGGAAGGGGGGGAGGCGGTGGGAAGGTGGAGGGAAGGGGGGGGAGGCGGTGGGAAGGGGGGGGAGGCGGTGGGAAGGGGGGGAGGCAGTGGGAAGGGGGGGGGAGGCGGTGGGAAGGGGGGGGAGGCGGTGGGAAGGGGGGGAGGCGGTGGGAAGGGGGGGTGGAGGGGAGGTGAAGGGGGGGGTGGAGGGGAGGTGAAGGGGGGTGGAAGGGAGAAGTGGAGTGAGGGGAGGTGAAAGGGGGTGATGGGGGGTGAGGGGTGGGTGAGGGGAGGTGAAGGCCGCTCACTCACCCGTCCGGCAGGTCCCACGTGGATCTGAGGCGGGAGGCAGCGTGTTGTGGCCGCTCTCCCGCTATGTCCCGGGCGCTCGCTCGCTCCCCCGCTGACTGTAGCGGCGCCGGGGGGGGGGTATCGGGGAGACACTGACACTGGAGGGGAGGGTGGAGGGGGGGTGGAGGGGAGGTGAAGGCCGCTCACTCACCCATCCGGCAGGTCCCACGTGGATCTGAGGCGGGAGGCAGCGTGTTGTGGCCGCTCCCCCGCTGTGTCCCGGGCGCCGCCATCTTGGGCACTCGGCGCCGCGAGGCAGCCTGCCTGGCCACTGGCTGTTCCCCCGCCGGGGAGGGGTGAGTTGTAGCGCCGGGGAAGGGGGGGGGGCATGTATGTGTGGGGGGGGGGAGAGGTGGGAGATATAGAGGGGGGGTCTCGCACGGCCGCTGACACTGGGTGGGGGGGGGGCGCTGAAGGGGTAATAATAGTGTGTGTGTCCCGCTGACTGTAGCGGCGCCGGGGGGGGGGGGGGTCGGGGTGAAAGCGCGGGAGACACGGGGAGAGGAGGAGGTGCGCGCGGGTGCTGCTAACACTGTGAGCCCCGCTAATGTATGTAACAGTGTGTGTGTGTGTGTGTGTGTGTGTGTGTGTCACTGTGTGTGTGTCTGTCACTGTGTGTGTGTGTCCCTGTGTCCGTGTGTGTGTGTGTGTGTGTGTGTGTGTGTGTGTGTGTGTGTGTGTGTGTGTCCCTGTGTGTGTGTCCCTGTGTGTGTGTGTGTGTGTGTGTGTGTCCCTGTGTGTGTGTGTCCCTGTGTTCCCTGTGTGTGTGTGTCCCTGTGTTCCCTGTGTGTGTGTGTGTCCCTGTGTTCCCTGTGTGTGTGTGTGTCCTTTGGCCCGTCACTCCGCCTCAGGCCAATGAGAGGTGTGCGGGGGCGGGCCAAGGGACCAATGAGATTTCCCCTAGGGACACCGGACATCCAGGCAGGCAGGCAAACATACAGTGCTTTCACTAATATAGTATAAGATATATATACACATAACGTTGCAAAGCGTCGTAAGAGCGTATATATATAATATACTATATAATATATATATATTATACTATATAATATATTATTTATTATGTTATATTATATATATAATACAGTATATACACTATATAATGTATGTGTGTGCTGCATATCTTATTGCCTGCGTAAAATATTTGGTGTATTTTAGTGTTAAAAATGCCTTCAGGAACAGAACCTTTCAATTAAACAGTGTTCCTATGGGAAAGCGTGTTTCGCTTTACAACGCCATTTTGAGTAACGCATTGTGTCGGATAACCGAGGACTGCCTGTTTATGTATATATATTAAAAAATATATGCAGCCATTAATTACCTTTATTAAAAACAAATTAAATTACCTAAACTGCCGATCGATTCGTTCTCCCGTAATGAATTAGCAAAGATCCTGCTTCCCAGGGTTCACTAAATGGCCACCTTGCAGTTTCAAATCAATCCTTCAGTCAGTGTAACTCAGCAGCTACAATGTATTCTTATATTACCAAGGTAACATTATTTATATTTACAGTTTGCAGCTCAAACTGCAGGGAATATTGGCAGCAAATTATCACAATCAGGAAAGTGTTACAAAGATCTTGCATTGCTGTGGAAGTGTGCCAAAGCCTACTATATGTAGCCAGGGTCCCTCCGGTGCCCCTGTCTCCCGGTTTCTTTCCCCCTGATGTGTGTGCTGCTG
Source organism: Ascaphus truei (assembly GCF_040206685.1). NCBI lineage: Eukaryota > Metazoa > Chordata > Amphibia > Anura > Ascaphidae > Ascaphus > Ascaphus truei. The sequence goes on along the minus strand of NC_134485.1, from coordinate 198,838,579 downwards.
CGGGGGCGAGCCCGTCGCCGGGGGCTTCCGGCGACATCAGTGGCCAGGTATTATCCAAGTCACCAAGTGCAACACCTATACACTTCATCTTAGTGGGCAGCATTGTCCCACACGTGGGTGGGAATCTGGGACTATTGGGACTTTTGGGTACAAGGACTTTGGGAATACAGAGTGGGGTTAAGGCACTGTGAGAAGGAGGATAGTTGTGCTTAGTAGTGTTACAGGGTGACACTGATGGTTATTGTTGATGTATGTGTTATGTTTGATTCTGCAAATAGTAAACTGTTATACTTATACTCCTGTGTATGTGGTTACTATATGTGGGTCCTGTGTAGGGAACATTCTACACTCCTAGAATCCTACACAGGTGGAGGCGCTGTAAGTAAGATCGTTCCAGAGGATTCACCCCTAGGCTCTCACTGGCGGAGGCTCAGGCCTCCTGTGAGCCTAACAGGTATATTGCACCACACCTGGTAACATATAGGTTCCCCCTCACATGCACTCTATCTGCGATTGGGGGTGGGGGAATACCCGCTACATATACAAAATTAAAAGAGGCTCAGTATATTAAAACTAGCGATATACTAGGTACCCGACCGAAAATTACCCGGTTATATTTAAAGTACCTGGACCGGCCCAGGGCACTGGTACCGGGTAATTTCCGTTCTGCTCTGCTCCCTCAGACCTTCTGTTGGAGAACGACAGGAACAGAGCAGCAGAAGAGACTTGCCATGCAGCCGGCGGCGGAGGATTAGGAGGACCATGGTGACATCCTGGTGGCGGTGGGAGCAGAGGCAGACCTTCAGCCAGTGGCGGTGGCAACAGAAGATGACATTCAGCCGGTGGCAGCTTTTACAGCCGCTGCTGGCGAGAGCAGTGGAACATGTGACCGGAGCAGGAGCGTTACTATTGGACAGCAGGGAAGGTGCAGCTCCGGAAGTCGGAAGACTTCCCGGGTCGGACTGCTGGGGCGAGCTCCTCCCCGGCTGTCCTATAGTAATGCTCCTGCTCCGGTCACATTCCTCTGCTCCTGCGGGCACTGGCTGTGAAGGCTATCCTCTGCTGCCACCGGCTGAAGCATGTCATCCTCTGCTGCCACCAAGATGTCATAGTGGTCATCCTCACCCTCCACCGCAGGCAAGTCAAAACGACCCGGTAATTTTTTGGACCTAATACATCCCTAATTAAAAAACTCATTAAAATGACATTGAGTTGAAAAAAAAAAAAAGTAGTATTATCTAATAATACAGAACAGATTTATTCAAAAACAAAAACAAACGTAAGAAATTGGTTGGATTGCTCCTTTAAGCCTCTGTATTATTTTTAGACAGGGACACAGAAGTGATTGACAAAGGTTACATGCAAAATGGCATAGCATCACGAAGAGTGAACAGGCACTATAATGTAATATGTGATCTTAAAAAGAAAACCATAACAAGCAATGTGCCACTTTGTGTAAAGATGCGTGCAGAAGTACATATAATAGAGACTGATTTGGGTAAAAACTATATCTTGGCTTTGAGCCTGTTCCTTTATCCAGGCAAGACATAAAAATACAAAATAAACCCCCTATCCCTTTGTGAGGGCTAACTAACTTCCCCAGACCCTATCTGCAGGACTGGAGGGATATTCCCATTACCAGCCTATCACCCCAAAGTCTCAGGAAGTAACTTAAGCAGATGGCCCTCCATGTCAGTCTCTGGCAGGTTCCTGGGTGCTCTGTGTCCAGGAAATATAAGTGTCTGGGTGTCTTGATCTCAGCACAGTCTTTGTACTCCAGACAGCGTCTGGGTGCAGGCTTCTCTGCTCTCCTTCTGTTAGCCCAAATGTGAGCTAACGAATCTCTCTTCTGTTTCCAACAGGAGGCTTTTCTTACAGACTTAATTGGCCAGGTGGGGTCTGGTTAATCGCCTGCTGCACTTAACCAGATCACTGCTGGATTTTGAAGAAAATCTCTCTAACAGAGTTAAGTCCCTGTTACGTTGCCCAAAGATGTAATTCACATACCTGCAGTGTGGCAATGACTCCAGAAGCCACCTGGAGCACAGCACATACGGTGTCATACACATCGAACATGGCCTCTTTATCTTCCTGTGTACAGAGAAACAGTAGAATTGTAAAATTTCAGCTTTCAGATATATCAAGTTCATCCCTCCCTCTGCACTATTCCAGCAGAATAAGAGGAGCCGTCCTCTTTATCTTCATCATAATAAAGCCCACCCTCTCCAGAAAAGGATTTGCCTCCAGATGGTTAAAGCCATTTTTTTTAAATTCATGAAAAATATTTCATTTGAAACGTAATCTTTAGAAGCGTGACCATGAACTTTACCACGAATGACTTAGGAAATAGTTTATTTTAATAGTTGGCTTATCAATATGTAATGGATTCCAGATAGACGCAATTTACTTTCCCAAGTAGAGCACTTCCCCTGAATAAGTTGCTCCAGTGTCAGTGTGACAGATTTGGACCTCTATAATATGTACAGCTGCTGACCATGCTCCCCTCCCATAATCTTTTCCTGGGAATATTGTATTGTTATTAGACATGGAAGATCAGACACAATCACTATAATACATCTGGGATGGGTTTGCTAGAACAGGCTTGTAGACAACCAATGAAAGGAGTGAATGTTAGCCCATTACATTCACAACACTGCCTAGGGCAGCATTTTAGCGAACCCTCACCTGCAAGTCCTTGTTGTAGGTGCTTGGAAGTCCCTTTAATACCATAAGAAACCCAGAGCACTGGAAGAAAAACAAAAACAAAAAAATTTGATTAAAAAAAAAAAATTATATATATATATATATATATATATATATATATATATATAATAATAATAATAAAAAAAAAAAAGGATAAAAATGGGATTTTACTGTTCACCGACATGCAATTTAAAATCTGCAATCTGACAACAACGGAGATTATTACATATATTCCAAAGTGTGTAGAAATATGGGGAGCACAGATAACGGGGGAAAAAAATGAACAAAATATAGAGCATTATCGTCTGGTAAGGTGAAAAGTGAGTCAGCTCTCGCCAATTGCGTACTCGCAATCAAAATGAAGTCAGGCATCAACACCCTAAAGTGTAAGGATCAATCAAACTTACACCTCGCAAATGTGAAACTCCAGCAGGTCTGGGCATAAAATGCAGTTTAATGCAATGTAGATGTCCCATGCAAAGGAAAGTGAACAGCAGGATAGTGCAGATGGTAGTGGTGATGTATTAAAAGCAAATACAAGCAAAAAAAACACACACTTTAAACCACAATATCAGGCATTGAAATAGCAAGAGGTATGCCGTGGGGGCGGGGGAGGTGTGAGTCTCAGTCAGCAGGGTCTCGGCGGCTTTCTCCGGTGTTTGTGTCCTGGAGCTGGGAAGACCAATTACGTGGTCTATATGTTGGAGTGCCCTTGTGACCTCCAATATGTAGGAAAACCAGCAGGCCGCTGAGAGTACGTGCGTTAGCACATATTGGCAATATTAAGAAACAATTACTAACACAATGGGGCCTATGCAGAGAGCAGCGAATTTTAAAAATGGCGAATTTAGTAAAAAGTAGCTTTTTTGGAGAGTTTTATTCTCCATATGCAGAAAAGTGCGAATTCTGCTATGTTTAACATGGATGCGTGTGGCGAGTTTAAATTGGCGAGATGCGCGCTTCAGAAACGTGTAAAAACAAATTCGCGCCTTTTTTTTCCCATTGCAATGGCCGCGAGCGGCAGCTTCTTGCCAATTTTTTCTGGCGAGGCAAAAAGGAGACAATCGCGCCATTTTATTGGCGCGAACAGCCGCTAGATGCCGTTCGCGGCTCTCTGCATTAGGATATTTTTACAACTGGCGAGATTGAGGTTCTCGCCAGCCGCGAGGCGAGTTTTACAAATAGAAAAGAAAAATTGGCGCGTTTTTCGGAACTCGCCATTTTCTGCTGTTTTCTGCGAGATTTTCTCCAAAAAATGGCGAATTTCGAAATAGCGCTGCTCTCTGCATAGGCCCCAATGTATCAAAACATTTCTCTATTGTACATAATACCAACCCCACATTGGAGAGGTGGGGATAGTGACAGTAAATTAACTCGAAGGGAGAGTTAGTGGAACTCCACACCTTGATACCCCATGGTCTCAACAGACATCGCAGCCTTTTAATGGTTTTAGTAGACATTTTTTAACTTTGATAGTGTACTTTATATTTTAAAATACAGTTAGTTGGACATTCTCTCTTAATACCTCATTCATGTTTGTTATCTCTGTGGACCATTTAGGTCTATGTCAGGGGTGCATGAAAGATTTCCTAGGGGGGGCGCGGAGGTTACAGAGGCCCCGCGCCCTTCCACAAGGCATTTAAATTAAATGCCGAGGCGAGGCCTCTGTAACCTCTCTAACAGTGACACGTCGTCTTGGCAACGCACGTCAAATGCCGCCCCGGGGTCACGTGATGTCACATCCCAGGAAAGGTGGGGGTGAACGCTGGGGCTGCCAGGTACGGGGGCGCAGCTCACAAACTTTGCGCACCCCTGGTCTATGTGACACGAACTCTTATTTGTATATTTACAGAAATTATGTGGCCATTGAGTAGTGTATAGAATAGGATTTTAACTTATATAGCTGTATTTTTTGTATATATTCCATTTATGTGCATATTAGAATAGAATTTTGTAATGTGAACATTTTAAATTGTGATTTGTGTTATGCTTTAGAAGTCTGTTATGAAATGAGCATGGCAATGCTCAATGCTACGTGCGCACGGCAATGCTCAGCGCTTGGGGGAAACATGGAAAAGTGATTTCCAAGCGCTTAGAAGGGTCACATGACCCTTCAATAACCAATCACAGATCACCAGTCACATACAGCAGGGCCCCGCTTCTCGGCTATCCGCCGATACGGCGGTGCCGAGAAGGGGGACGCCATGTCCGCGCGCATGCACAGAACGGGACGGCCAGGGGTTGCGCATGCGCAGAACGGGACGGCCCAGGGTCGCGCATGCGTGGAATGGAGGGGTTTTCTTCTGTCGCGCATGCGCAGTACGGCGCATTGCCGGTCTGCGCATGCGCACCTAACGAAAAGCGCGGTTTCCATTTTCCGGCGGGTCCTCAGAACGGAACTTGCCGTATTAGTGGGGCCCTCCTGTACACCAATCATACACAGCAGCCTTACGCCATCCAATCACAGGGAGGACAGCAGAGAGCAGGAGGATGCCGACGGGAGGGGGACAGCACAGAATGGGGAGAGAGGGACCATATCGAATGGGGGGGGGGAGGGGACAGAATGGAGGGAAGGGGGTGGAGAGATTATGGAGGCAAGGGGGGCAGGGGAGAGAATGGAAGCAAGGGGCTCTATAACCGTCTGGTTTGATTTTTACGCTAACAAAGTGACGTCACGATAGTTCGTTCAATAACACGCCCGATAAAGCCAATTACACACCCCCTCCCTTATACACCACGCCTCCCGCTCACGCAAATTGCAGAAAGACGGCCCAGTGCTCATGCTTAGAGTTGGTGACGTCATTGCTCAAGCACGAGCCGCGGCAGCATGGCCGCAGCCCAAGTCATGCATCCCAGCACACTATGGGTGTTTTGAATGCTTGCAAGCCGATTTGGTGGCTTGTCCCTATGCCTTGCCTTGATTGGGTATACTAGGGTATTTAGAACGGACCAAAATTGGTGCCACTACAGCGGACTCCTGATGAAGCAAGGAGTGAAACGCATAGAGTCGGAGCAGTAGGGCCGGTGAGGAGGGAACGAAGTCATCGCGTCACGTCACGAGGGGAGGAGACGGAGAGACCCGGATGTCCAGGGAGCCGACAGCGCACAGGACACAAACGCCGAAGAAAGCCACAGAGACCCTGCTGACAGCAAAACTCGCATCCTTTTTCCCCCACGGCATACATCTGCTATTCCAATGCCTGATATTGTGGGTTAAAAAGTGTGTGTTTTTGGCTTGTAGTTACTTTTAATACATCACCACTACCATCTGCACTATCCTGCTGTTCTCTTTCCTTTGCATGGGACATCTACATTGACTTACACTGCATTTTCTGACCAGACCTGCTGGAGTTTCACATTTGCGAGGTGTAAGGAACATTGATCCTCACACTTTAGGGTGTTGATGTCTGATGACTTCATTTTGATTGCGAGTACGCAATTGGCGAGAGCGGACTCAGTTTTCGCCTTACCAGACGATATTGCTCTATACTTTATTTTTCCTTTTTCTTTACGGTTATCGGTGCTCCCCGTATTTCTACACACAACGATTCTAAGAACCACAGAATAAGGTTCCACATGGGCAGAGCGGCGCTAACTGGTCATACACTTATGTATTTAGACTTTTCACTGATGTTTACTTAATATTGTCACGTATTATCACTTATTCACTGAAGTTGTATTCATTTATAAAGGTTGAGTATTTCAGTTCACTTGCACAGAGCGCCGGGTGAATCTTTTTTTCCACATATATTCCAAAGTGGCAGTTAGGGCTGTTTTTGGTCCAAAATCCACATTGACGACAATCGTGATTTTCAGCAGAAAACATCCCGGGATGGCCGCTTGGGCCTACAAAGAATTACTCCCTTTACGTGGCCCCATAATCAATGTAGTGTAGATTCCTCTTGAGCAAAGGAGTTAAATGTATGGAAATAACCTATGCACTTGCACACAGGTGAATGTACCCAGTTTGCACATGGATAGAATGTTCAGTGACTGCTTCAGGCTCAGGGCACGGATGAGAGGTTTGAGATCCATCGAGTTATAGCACGGGATTTTCACTGCCTACAGTATTCATGGCAAAACCAGCTCAGTCATCTGTGTCTTCTTAGATCTGAATATGCAGTATTCTCTGTTGACTGCAGGGTCAAACCCAGATATCTCCGTCATGGTTGGAAAGAGGCAAGATACAGTATGTGCTTTAGTTTTAAATAACAGGACAGAAATATTTTTTTTTTTCAGGATATGACATTAACTATTCAACTGTTCTAATAATGTTTATATCATGCTGTTCAAAGTAAGCAGCAAAGTAACTACACAAATGCCGATATGTAGATTTCAATGATGATGTTGACATACAGCTTCATATTTGACATAAGTGGGCAACAATAAATATAGAAGGTGCCTACTGTAATTGAAGTGTGTGTGCAAGTGTATATACACTAGCTTTTGAATGTATGACAAACACACACACACACACACTATATATATATATATTGTTCTGTTACATTAAAAGGTTTTCACATACTTGGCCAAAGACACGTCCAGTCTTGCTGCGAATCAGTTCTAAGCTATCAGGATTCTTCTTCTGAGGCATCAAACTGCTCCCAGTACTGCAGAGAGAAATAAAAACCGTTTACAGGTGAGTAGTTGTATTCCAAATAGAATTGGCCATAAGGTAAGTTAAGGCAATAAAATCCTGAAATGACGAAGCCTATGGTGTGCCTGGCGTTCATCACAAACTCCTATGCAATTACTCTCTGCTGGTGAATTTAGCAGTCACTGCTGGAACCCTATTTTTGATTTGTTTTGTATTTTCTCTTGGTGTGAAGTATTCTACATTTGTAACGTTAAGTCGTTGTAAAAGCTGTCTGAGCCTATGTTTTCGCATACCACGTGGTCTCTTTATGCTCGAGAGAAAAATAATAGATAGTGTGTAAACATGAGACTCCGTATAAAGCTTAATTAGGGAAAATTCATAACAGTTGCATAAAAATGTTATGTTTCATTTCAACCCACCAATCAGGACCTGGGCATGTACAGTAGACAGCACCTGGCCCTGAATGTTTCAATGTTGTGGGTTTAGTGTATTTAAAAAATAAATAAAATAAAGTTGTGAGGGAGACCCCTAGTTAGACTGAAGATTTGCAGAAGTTGTTGCTGTACCAGAGAGAAGCTGCAATGTCAACTCCAGTGCTTGTGCCAGGCCTGGAGTCCTGTTCCAGAGGGGATTGCAGGGAAGAGAGAACAGGGGAAATCGCTACAAGGAGGTCCCTGCAACCAAGTCTGCAGGGTAACCCCAGTTGGGTATGTGCTATCCACGACTATACATATAAAGAGATGACTTTTCCAATAAATTAATTTTAGAAACTCTTGTGTTTTGGTCTGGCAAGTTGATCCCTGGTATTAGTCATGATCTCCTGTGACAGGATATTTTCTGGTGACAGCAATGGTATTGCCAGGCTCAGCACCGATATTCTTCAGGGAGTGAGGTCTCCATTTTGAAGACCACAGAACTCAAGTTACAACTGTACAGTATACAGACACACCCTTACCAGTCCCTGTAACTTAGTCAACGTACAGACAAGACTACAAGAATGTTGGCCAAGTATCGGTCCTGGAACAAGGACCAACTCGTACGCCGATGTGAGGAGTGCGGAATACCTCCCAGGAACCGCGACAACAGCTGATCGATCACCGACCTAGTATTGTATGAGTCGCAGTGCTCCGTGGTTAGAGCTAAAGCACTGGCCAGCCCTGAGGTAGTTCCGGGCCCCTCCAGGCTACAGGAATCACCTGCCAACTCGGGGGAGGATTCGAGAAGGCCGCCCGCAGCAGAGGTGGGCATGCTACCAGACGTCGAGCGTGCACTGTAAGACCTGGGCAGCGGGGCCACTGCTGCCAAGCGAAGATTGCAGGGGCTGGGCAACATACCCCAGCAGCTGGGCCATTGTCTGGATAGACAGCCCAGATTATCCAGCACCCTCACTTATGTTCCTGATGCCAGTCGCAGCAACAAAAGCGACCAACCCCTTTGTTCCAGCCAACCAGCTTCCCAGGTTGCCATGGTCGGGCTTGATCCCACCAACGTCTGGATCAAGCACCTCCGACCAGTGACCATTGGGGACTGGATAACCGTCGGTATGCTGGATTCTGGCGCTGCTGTTACTCTGGTTCGGCCTGATATGGTGGGGAACGAGCACCTTTTACCCGAGGAGGGGGATGAGGTTGACCCTGGCAGATGGGGCAGCAAATCCCTCCAAGTGGCCCGCGTGTTTCTGGACTGGGGCGTGGGCCAAGGCATCTGTATTGTCGGCATTCTGCCCGCCTTAGATGTTGCTGTACTGTTGGGCAATGACCTGGGTCGTCTTCGATGCAGCTACGAGGAGGACTATGCCATAGCTGTGGTCGTGGTGACTCAGAGCCAGAGTCGCCAGAATCCCGACCCAGCATCAGCTGCTCAGGGTCCCAATCTTGAACCCATCACTTTCCAGACCTTGGAGCCCCCAGGTGTAGAAGTTCTGGAGAATGTTGACTGGACAAGGCGAGAGGAGCCCGCCTTGACTGACTGATATCCCTGACCGTGCTACTAGGGCCAGTGGGCCGGAGCAGAGTCAGACGTTCCGGGATGCCGTGCGGATGGACCTGAACTTGGAGGGCACGAGGCAGCGTGCTGCTGAACTGTCCTGCGAGTCCAGATCAGATCCTGTGGCGCCGTGGACTCATACCGGGAAAAAATGCCGGCAGCTCCGGACAGCCAAATGTCAGTTGATGGTATCACGGGAGGCATCGGCATTCTGCCCCACCTGAGATACCTGAAAGCGAGTGGGGAGGTAAGGCGATCGGGCAAAGGCCCCCGAGGCCATTACCAGTGATTGGGGAACCATTCCAGCAGGTGGACAAGCTCACCGGGGCAAGGTATCTGACCACCATGGATCTGAACCGTGGGTACTGGCAGATCCCATTGACCAAGGAGGCACGAGAAAAGTCTCCCTTCATCAACCCAAGTGGCTTGTACGAATTTTCAGTCATGTCATTAAGGATGAATAACGCCCCGGCTACCTTCCAGTGTCTGGTCAACCACCTACTACTGAACGGAATGCAGGGGTATGCCAGGGCATACTTGGACAACATGGCAGTCTTTAGTAATTCCTGGGCTGACCTTGTTATCCATGTACCGGCGGTTCTAGCCCGCATCCAGGAGGCTGATGCTAAAGCCAGCCAATTGCCAAATACGGATGGCAGAGGTTGTATACCTCGGGCACAGGGTAGGCGGGGGGCATCTCAAGCCTGAGCCTGCCAAGGTGGAAGTCATTGTGGGGTGGCCAGTTCCCAAAACAGGTGCTACCTTTTCTGGGGAATGCCGGGTATTACCGCAAATTTGTACCCAATTACAGTGCCCTGGCCAAACCCTTGACCGACCTGACTAAAAAGAGGCTCCTTCGCATGGTAACCTGGTCACTAGAGTGTGAGAGCGTCTTCTGAGCACTTAAAACTGCCCTGCCAAGCGCTCCAATCCTGGCAGCTCCCGACTATGACAACCGATTTCTGATTCAAACTGATGCCTCTAACTTTGGCATTGGTGCAGTGATGTGTCAGGTGGGTGCCGATGGGATTGAACACCCAATCGTGTACATGAACTGTAAGCTATTAGATCGGGAGGCTGCTTATGCTATGGTTGAGAAAGCATGCTTTGGCCATAGTATGAATCCTCAGGAAACACCAACCGTATGTGTATGGCTGCCCTTTTACGGGGATAATGCCAAGCTGCTGCGGTGGAGTCTAACCTTACAGGAATATGACTTTACTGTACAACACAAGGGGAGTGAGCATGGCAGTGCCAATGGACTTTTGCGGCACGACGATCCAGGGCCAGCTTAATGCTGACCTTCAAGCATCACGCGTGTGGATGAACCCATTGGGGTCACTACCCCAGAGCTCTCTGCTTAAGGGGGAGGTGTGACGGTAGGGGTAAGTATGGCAGCTATTAATAAAGGTCAAGCCAGCCATTACACCTACCTGTCAATAATACACTGGTTGTTATGTGTATGTATCATGTATTGTGTCTTAACCTGGTTCCAGGCTAATTTGTTTGCAAGGTAAATGTTTCACAAACGGTCTGTGACCTTTCCCTGTAGCATTTTTATGTAACCAATGTTACCCTATTTCCTCAATTCTAAGACGCACCTTTTTTATGATTTTCACATGTCTGAAATCGGGGTGCGTCTTAGAATCGATGTATTAAAAAAAATAATAATAAAAAGTGTCTATAGTACTAAACCCCTCTTTTCACTTACCATGTTTCAGGAGAGGTCCCATGTCAGCGGAGGCAGTGCGGCGGGTGTGCGACAGGACAGGTCCCAAGTCTGCAGGTGAATGAAGATAAGTAGATGGCGGGCGTGCGGCGGCAGTGGCAGGAGAGCTGAGCAGGAGCAGAGCAGCATAGGGGAACGGCTTGGGAGGTGCACACTGTAACCGGAAGTCAGACACCGGTCAACTTCCGGTGTTACAGTGTGCACCTCCCAAGCCGTTCCTCTATGCCGCTCTGCTCCTGCTCAGCTCTCCTGCTATTATGATTTCCTGCGGCCCCACCACCACCGCCCGCCCGCTCGCCCACTGTCTTCTTATCTTCATTCACTTGCAGACTTGGGACCTGTCCTGCCGCCACACTCCTGGCCGCTGTCCATCTTCAACTATCTGCAGACGTGGGACCTCTCCTGCCCCGCCGCCCGCTTCATCCTCTGCTGCCATGGGACCTCTCTATGGTAAGTGAAAAAGTAATTTTCCTCAATTGTAAGGGCCAAATAGATGGTGCGTCTTACAATCGAGGAAATACGGTATATTTCAACCCACCAATCAGGCGCTGGGCACGTTGACATCATCTGGCCCTGAATGTTTCAATGTTATGGGTTTAGTGTACAAAAAGGTGGTGAGGGAGACCCCTAGTTAGATTGAAGTGGGCCAGAAGAGTTGCAGAAGTTGTTGCTGTATCTGAGAGAAGCTGCAATGGCAACTCCAGTGCTGATGCTAGGCCTGGAGTCTTGTTCCAGAGGGCACTGCAGGGAATGTCAGGGGAAATCTCTGCAAGGAGGTCCCTGCAACTAGTTCTGCAGGGTATCCCCAGTTTTCCCCCGGTTGGGTATGTGTTGTCTGTTTAGCTGTATAGTTGCAAATGACTTTTTACAATAAATTAATTATTATAAATCTTTGTGTTTGTCTGGCGAGTTGATCACTGGTATTAGGCCTGGTCTCCCCGTGACAGTAACAAACTCTTAAAATGTGATATTTGCGACAACCAGAAGAATGGTTTTCGATTCAGTATAACATTTATAATAGTCACCTGTATGCATCGGACAGGTTCACAAAGCCAAATTCCTTAGTGCTGTAGATAATTAGATCTTCTGACACCTTACTAAGGTGAGTCGTGCACAGCGTGGCCCAGAACAGGAACTCCGCTGAAACCAAAAGAATATAATACATGGCAACAGGTCAAGACAAATGTCAATAAATTATAGTAATGGGAAGGCACATAAGAACCTCTTTGCCCACCTAGTGTGTCCAGGCTTTGCCTGGAACCCGCCCTTACCGGGCTTCTCTGGACATTTTGATTACTGGCAGCCCGCTATATTGGCTGCACCTGTTCAAGGGCTTAAATAGAAGCCAGTGACTTCCAGTTCCTGCCTGAGCATGGTATTGGTTTCCCTGTGTTCCTGGCCACCGTGCCTTCCCTGTTTGTGAGCCTATTGCTGTGGCTAGCCTGCTCATTTGGAATCCCTGTTTCTGACCCCGGACCTTGACCTCGCTGCCTGCCCGGACTCTGCACCGCAGCCGCCAGCCCTGACCTCCTGCCTGCTTACTGACTACGGATACTCTAACGGGACTCTGTCCCTGGGCTCTGGTCGGTTAATTTGCATCCCTATCTCAGCCCTGCGGGTCCGCTTCCTGATCGGAGACGACCTTAGATATACAGCATCACCCAATGGATGGACTCTATGCCTCCATAGGTCAGCAAATGTTACAAATCAAAGGCAATGTTGACAATTATTTTACTAAAAATCCATAAATGAAGGAAAATTATTGATGCAACTTTATGGCCACTGTTCTTGTTCCAGGAGGCACCTATAAATTATTGCGGTTCTATAGGGGGTTTGATGTACTCTTCTGTTGATGTATAGGTAATCATGTGTAAAATAATACACGATTACAAATATCCAAGACTCTAGACAATTTCTCATTTGTATTCCTTGGAATTAGCATTTTTAATTAAATTGCCTATTGCTGCAATCACTAGATTGTTACAAAATATATTATGGATTTTATTGGTACTAAGCCATACGGTACCTTAAAACTCACTCATTTCAATGATTGTAACATTGTTGCACCTTGTAGCACCCGTTCTGACGTTAACTCCCATAGACTTCAAATGGGAACAAACGCCGGAAAGGGTGTAATAACATACCGGCACTTGATAAAATGTGCCCTTTTGTGTCTGGTTTTGTCCTAATGTAGTACCGATGATTATCCTAAAACAAACCTGGGGCAATCTCCAAAAAGACCCAGGTACATGCTGCAACATTTCACACATTTCTGCAGACAGACTAATGGCCCATCGGATTAAATGAATGGGACTGCCAGGAACCCCTGCTGTGTTAATCCGATGGGGCATTAGCCTCTGCAGAAATGTCACTGAAATGTACACAGCATGTACCTAGCTAGTTTAAGGCAAGTTTTAGAATACTCGTTGGCTCGTCTGTAGGTCTCTATAAAATGTTTCATGGTGCTACAAAGAAGAAGTGTAATAAGACAAAAGCGTAAACCCACACCTATTTGGAGAGATAGATAAGAAACACTGATAGTGAAGTGTATGAGGAGTTTGGTCTACCTATGAAGTCCCTCTCACTGGTTGCATCCATGCTGTTCAGGCTTAGCGAATCAAAGTTGAGTTCTAAGGAAGACAGAAAAGGGTGTTACTGTGTGAAGGAGTGATTTAATTGAAACATTGTTAAAAATAAACAAAAAAACACAAAGGTGTATAGAAATATTATATTGTGTGTCCAAATGATGTAAAAGAAAAATGTAGGCGTCTCCAAACTATACAAAAACAATAAATGTATCATGTATGTAAAGTCAGATCACCTTTCCTCTAAATGAATGTAGATCTACAGAATTTTCTTTAATTAACATAACTTTATCCTCTATTCTGCAAATCACCTAGAGTGACAAAGGATCGACACTCAGAGGCAGAGTCACAAATGACATCATGGAATGTGTTAGTCGTATCGCAGTGAGATGCAGAACACGGCATATGGCAGCACACCAACCATGAAGTCCCATACTTGGTTACTTTATTTAGGCCCATCTTTATATTTTTAACACATATGGGTTACAGAAGGAAAAGACCACTAAATACAACATTTAGTTAAAAACATTATCTTGGTTATTTTCATATGCTCCATATAGAGTAAATGGAAGTTAAAGCAGGAATCCTCTTAGAAATTAGATGTACAGATTTGTACGTACGGCATGAGTTGAATACGTTGGGACATATTTATGAAACATAGAATTTGACGACAGATAAAAATTTGATCCTTGGTTTCCTTCCATATGTAGCATAGCCTTAAGCCTATCCTGCGCATTTTTTAATTTCCTTACTGTATTTGCCTTTACAACCTGTTAGGAGGCGATTCCATGAATCCTCCGCCCGTTCTGTGAAGAAATACTTCCTCCAGCTACAGAGCATGCATGACCTCTTGTGCCAACACTTCTCTGAAATAAGCTTCTCTGCTGTACTTAGTTGAAATCTTTATGCTGCGCTACATCATAAGACAACAGCCGATGCTAAATACACCAACTACCCATTGCAATGAATGAGCCATAAAGGGTATATGGTCTTTAGCACGGAACTGGAAAAGATAGGATGCGGAGCCAAGTTGATTTTAAGCAGAGTTTAAATAAACTTTATTTTTATAAATACATACCTTTACACAGGAATTCTCTGTCCAACCCCAATGGATTACCGGCTATTGCACCACTGTCATTAAATCAAAAACAAGTTGGGGTTACACAGGTTGATATACAGCAATTGCTGAAGTTGATTTCAAATGTTGAGTAAGCTTTGCTTAACCCAAATGTCACATGCACAAAGTCAGCTTTGGGCTCAGATACTTCTCATAGATTTAAAGCGCTTCTAAGCTTTGAAAAGTATCCTCCATCCATAATTAACACCAGTGTTTAACAGGTTATAAACTAAAATAACTAGTTGCAGGTTATGATGCATTTTAATAAATAAAAATACCACTAGTGAGCGCATTCAGATGTTTGCCAGGTTTGCACCCCTGTCTTCCACCATTATCTCTTAGTATACAGTTCTTCCACTGCAGCCTGGGACTATGGGAAATGACATGCAGATGAGCACACTGTACATGTCACTGAACCCATAAGATTTGTGCCAAGTAAACCGTTTACAAAAAACTAGTAGATTGGAGGTGCTCCCAGAAAACCACAACAATAACATGCATCTCAACTTTACAATTACATGGAGATTTACGATGACCATATATTTAATGGACCCCATAACTTTACGTCTCGTTTCCACCCTCCTTTTCTTTAATTTTGGAACATTGGTCTGCTTAATCATTTCACTGGCAAGAGGTGCCAGCAACACATTGCTCTTAGTTGGGATCAGGGCCGCTTGGAGAGGGGAAGGGGGAAAGAGATGGACAGTCGGGGCTGGTGTCCCAGGCCCACTGGCTGGAGAGGGCCCGGCACTGCAAATTTCCCCCAACCTCTGGCCAGGCCCTAACTCAGCTGCCTGCAGGACCTTTCCTCTCAGTCACACGCCGCCGAGCTTCCGCTGTCGGCACGCGACGGGGCTCTCTGACGTCAGTGAGAGGCGAGATGGAGAGGAATATATGGGAAGAGGGAGGGAAATAGAGGGGGCTCGCGAGGTGTGAAATGGGGAGAGGGGGGGGTCGCAACACTGCCAACAGGGGGAGGGGGCCCCATTTAGTACTGTAGTCCTGTGGAAATCTGTCTGCAGCCCTGGTTGGGATGTAGTCTGCCTATAGGTAATGTCTCCCAGATACTTCACACGGTGCCCAGACATGTTGGGCCTTGTTTAATATTGTACAACATGGCCCCTTGCCAGAAAAGAATAGTAATGTAGGAAAGTTTTTTTGGATGAACTTGGGTCTATTATTCTTTATTCATAAGTCGTCAGTGTGAGTGGGCCTTCCAAAAATGGGAGACACAGGCCCATACGCATGGAGGTAAAAGTGGCGCAATTGCACCATGTATTAAATAAACAAATTCCATTTGAATCAATGGGATTTTTTCTTTGATGCAAAGTGCACCACTTTTGCTTTGAGCCTGTGTGACTATAAGAGCATCCAGAAAGGAACATTTTCACAGAACTAGTCGTACTTTATATTAACAAACCGTAATGCTTAGGCTGCGCTTCGTTCCGGCGGCAGCGACGTCAAAACAAATGCATTGCAGTATAGTAAGCGCCACGGCTTGGTCACGATCGCTGGAAGTCATCTCAATTTGAGTTTTCCAGCGACCGCGGCCCGACGTCACCGTCGCAATAAGCGTAGCCTTATACTGATTTAAAATTAATATGGTGCCAAAAAAAAAAAATGGAATGACAAATGTATAACACTGATTGGCATTTTACACATGTAAAATCTGGTAGGTGTTGGGATTTACAGAGGAGTTATGCTTCAAAATGTTTGGTGGGAAAAGCAGATATTTGGTGCCTGTGCTACATCTTTCTATCAGAACAGTAGTATCTGTTCAGCACTGAAGTGCTATGCAAACCACTGGACAGAAATGCTTTGCCGATCCTTCAACCACTGAAATCTGATCACAAATATTACTAGAATACATTACTTTACCTTCCCAGCGGCAGAACATTGACCCTCTTCCTTATTTGTCCCAGTCTCTCGGCGTCCCTGCATAATGCAACTGCATGGCTGTGACAGGAGCGAAAAAACAGCAATAATACATGAACAGTTACCTTTATGTACAGTGGTTGGTTCTTTGAAGTGTTAAATGCAAACAGTGTAAAAAAAACTAAATCTGTTTATGCCCATATACATCCACATCATGGATACTCCAGGCAAACCAGTGGCATAATGGGTCATTAACTAAATGGTGCTATGCATAAGATATCTGAAGGTACAGTATGGCGTCTTATGGCATAGCACCACTTACTAGAAATAGTCATGTACACATGTAGCAGACATTATTGCTCAATGTTGTAACAAACAATGCCATGGCAAATCTCCCAATAAAACTTGCGGCAGCACTAATGGGTGATAGTTAGCGATAACTGGTCTACTAGCGTCAGCTACAGCTGTAGATGCTCATCCAAATGTTTTTCTCCCATGGAATGGTCTTGCAATAGGTTTATTACCTCAGTATCCAGTGACTCCAGCGTATAGGTTGAGCTCTCTGCATGTGGGTGTAACCCGGAAACAGTATGTCAACTTCTCTGCAGCAGAAAGAGACACGATATGGTGTCAGGAATGGGAATTAGCATAGACACAAAATACTGTACGTTTATGTGTTACGAAGGTATTTGGAGGAGTGGAGGTCAGGAAAGAAGCACCGTCCTTGTGTTTTGGGGAACTAATGACAAAAGGGAATGGTTTGCATCCTCTGATGGAGGCGTTAAATAAATGGCATGACACGAGTACACAGACTGAATTTGATGTACTTCATACAGCCAACGCAGCAAACTACACAAAGTTCATTGGTTGGCTAAAAACAACCCAACGGTGCAAATAATCTAGTAAAATAGTCTGCTCATGCGAAGGCAACATTCTTTGCCTCAATAAAAGTCAATGTTGTAAAAGAAAGGCGTTAAATGATGCGCTGCAACTGGTCATCATACAACATTTGTTTGGATGGTGCCGTGATAACATTTGCATGAAATGCGCCAGGTTTCACACAGCCTGTCGCACCAACGGCTGCAAGAAAGGTGGCTACATCTGTACTGTAGTTGCCCAGTGATGCATCCATATAGCGATTGCAAACTCCGATATCCCAAGTGCTTTCGATGTAAAATAACTACAGCCCAAGGTACTTCTCACCAAAACAAAATGTGGCTGTCACTGATACAAAGACTCATTTAAATATTATTTTTGTTAACCAGAGAATAGCCCTTAGTTACTTAGTTAGTAACCCAACCAATAAAAGAACATTGTGGAGAGTTAATTTATTGTAAAACGGTGCACAATGCAACAGTACAAGTGAAGCACTATAAAAGGCATGTTTAGTCGAAGACGGAGCCACCGGTTGAACAACCTGTGCTAAAGCAGGGATATCCTGAAAACCTGACCTTTGGTCGCCCTTGAGACTGGTGTTGCCCACCCCTGCTCTAGCTCCTCCCATTTGTTAGATATAACCAGGGCTTTTTTTGAGACGATACAGTGTACTGGCACCTACCGTCACCTTTTTCTCTTACCTTCTCATCTCCGGCATCATCTTTTTGTAACCACGCGTTGCCATGGCCAATATCGCATAGCACCACGACAATGCAATAGAGATGAGCAGGAGAAGGAAAGAGGCTGGGTACCGGCACATACCAGTATTAGAACACTTGCCTGGGAAATTCTGGGGCAGTCTCACAGTAAAATGCCTCAACATTTCTGTGAGATTCTTAATGGCCCATCGGATTAACACAGCAGGGGGGTCCCTGCAGTCCCATTCAAACTGATGATGGAAAGAACGTGTATCTTAAAATGTATGATTAGTTTTTCAATAAAGTGATCACAACCATTCAACCATACTACCATACATACTATCATACATATCTATCCCTGTTTCCCCCACCCAATCTCACATAGGGCCTCCTAGGGAAAACGCTACTCCGGTTAGATAGCTTAGTGCGGTGCATACCTGCTGGTAACAGGGGGCCTGGGTCTCCCACATGATGTTACAGGGTGTAAGAGGACATGTGCAGAGGTATGCAATGGAGACTGTTTTAAGGTGAAATTAAAATAAGGCTTTATTGCGCCTGTTCCTTTTAACACAGCAAAACATATGAAAACAACAACCGCCTATCCCTGTTTAAGGGCTAACTTACTTCCCCAGTCCCTTTCTCCAGGGCTGGAGGGATAATCCCATTACCACCCTATTCCCCAAAATCTCAAGAGATACCTTAAAGCAGGTGGCCCTTCATGTCAGTCTCTGGTAGGTTCCTGTGTCCAGGAATATAGATCTTTGGGTGTCTTGATCTCAGCAGAGCCTTTCTGCTCAAGACCTCTTTCCTCTTGTCAGCACTCTTGTGTACTGAGGAAAATCTCCCTCCTGTTTCTGGGAACAGGCTTTTTCACAGAGCTGTGATTAGGCAGGTGGAGTGGTTGATTGCAGGTGTGCAGTTAACCAGCACACTGCTGGATTAGAGGCAAGCCTGTTAACAGGGATAAGACCCTGTTACACAGGGGAAGAACAGGACAGGCTTCTGGGGTCTTGCCCGAATAGTACTCATAGGTGCAGTGCCTCCATCTCGTGCAGCCCCCAGGTGAATATGGTGAAGTCCCTGCAGAAAATTCCTCCCCCCTCCTCCTAATTAGGGTGATCAGATTTTCAAAATGAAAATTGGGACACATCAAAAAATTATTTATAAAACAAATTACATCACGTGACGCTCCCACTTGCCATGACAACGAGACACTGACGTCAGGCGGTGACATGAGGCCATGACAATGTGGCATCACGTGATGCCATGGCGCCATAATGTGTCCCGTTGTCATGTCAACTTGATGCCGCGTGACATCACGGAGCGTCTCGTTGTTATGGCAATGGGCATTATGTGACGTCGCACAGCCATGTTGACGGAATTTGGAGGGGAGGATACAGCCAAAGGCAAGATAAATATAAAGATCTAAAAAAATGTTCTCCACACAGAGCCACTGACCCACACACCCACTGACCCACACACACAGAGCCACTGACCCACAGTCACTGACCTACACACAGAACCACTGACACACACACACACACACACACACAGCCACTGACACCCACACCGCCACTGACCCACAAACACACAGAGCCACTGACCCATACACAGAGCCACTGACCCACACGCACAGAGCCAGTGACCCGCACAGAGCCACTAACACGCAGAGCCACACACACAGCCAGTGACACACACACACACAGAGCCACGCACAGAGAGCCACACACACACACACACACACTCTCACTGTGTGTCCTACCTTTCACTCTGGAGCATGGGGAGTGGGGAGACATCTTGACTGGCAGCAGGCACCTCACTTCCGGCTCTCACTGCTGAGGGTCCACTGTCACTAACCCCGCCCCCACCCTCTGCAGCTAACCCCGCCCCCACCCTCTGCAGCTAACCCCGCCCCCACCCTCTGCAGCTAACCCCGCCCTCACCCTCTGCAGCTAACCCCGCCCTCACCCTCTGCAGCTAACCCCGCCCTCACCCTCTGCAGCTAACCCCGCCCTCACCCTCTGCAGTCAGACTGGCCTCAGCTCTCCTCTCTGCCTGAATTCTGTGCTCTCTGCTCCCCCCCTGCTCGGATGGCCAAAACTGGAACAGCGACAAAAACCTGGGACATTTTAAAGAATGCGGGGCTGCCGGGACAGCCATTAAAAAAACGGGACAGCCATTAAAAACCCAGACTGTCCCAGCTAAACCGGGACAGCTGGTCACCCTACTCCTAAAATACTTTAGTCTTAGGCCAGGAGGTATATGTAAAAACACAAGGTAATTTATTTGGTCTTTCTGTATTCAGCAGCAGATGACAGCAGTTGTCAGGGTATTCACCCTCAGGATGTCCCTTGATCCACTCCCAGCCAAGGGCACAGAGAGTGGTCCTTGCTCTTCCCTTATCCCCTTGTGGAATAGGAGGTATGGTTCCCCACTTCTCCCCGTAGGGAGGGCCTCAAGCCTGCCAGAGCCCTGACATCTTAGTCCGGGTGAACCTGTCTCTCAAAAAGGTAGAGACCAACTGGCTATATCAGGAAGTGCATTGCATTAAGTATCAGTCCAGTAGAAACCACCCGTGTGCCTCTCATTGGACACAAGGCCTGATTACACTACCTTCCCTTACTCACTGCACGGAGTGGGGAAAACCCATGATTACTCCTGGCAACCTACCCTTACTAGGTATTACTGACAGGAGGGCAGACCTATAGCCCAAAACTACCCAGGGCTACATATATACATATATATCCACCAATTCCCATATCACAACTATTTCTGCTTTATGTTGGAAATAGGTAATTAAATGTATCCCTGTATACAGTCATTCACCCTTTGGCTGAGCGAGTAATGTTGCAGCTTCCAGGTGCCTGTGTAATGGAAGCCAGTGAATTTACAGCAATTCTCCAACGTTTGAGAAACCTCTTGGCTGCTGAACTTTGATATCCGCCTCTGCATTCACCCTGGTGAAATTACTTTACTACAGGGGTTCTTAACTCCAGTCCTCAAGACTCCCCCCCAATCAGGCTAGGTCTTAAGGATATTCTTCTTCAGCACAGGTGGCTCAATCAGTGGCTCAGTCGAAGACTGAGCCACCTGTGCTGAAGCAGGGATATCCTGAAAACCTGATCTGTTGGGGTGTCTTGAGGACTGGAGTGGAGAACCACTGCTTTCCTGTATTCCAACTACATTCTAAGGTGCGCCAACTTACTGGTTCTTGGGTTCCGGCGCAAAGTGCGATTCAAAAGAAAAATGAAAGAAATGCGGATTCGAAAGTTTGACATGATTTTTGGATTTCAAACCTGCGAACCTGTACATACTTTAGTTAGGACATTCCAGATTAACCACAACATTCTCCTGGTCTCTTTAAAGACTCTCCTTACATCCCAGATCTGATCTCCCACCTTGTCCCTGCCCAGCTCATATGCTGTGCTGAAGGCCGTTTACTCTCCGCCCCTCTCGTCTCCACTGTTTTCATGCGTGCAAAAAACCCCAACAAAACCTTGCCACTCCCTGCATGTGGGCTGCCTCATTATGCATCAGTTTCCTTCTTTCACCATCAATTCTCGCCTGAACATGTATATCTTTTTAAGGAAGTATTTTAATAATAATTCACCAGATGCACACTTTTTGGCCTAAATTCAATTTCAAACCACGGTAGCAAAAAAAAAAAAAAAAAAAATTATCTATATTTTACAAAGAATTTAACAAATCTAATTGTTTTTCTTAAACCTATAAATGTAAACATACTTAAAGCTGCAGTTTAAGCAATATCCTACAGGTTTTATTTTATTTTAAATAAATCAGTTCTGTACTACTGTGAGAAAATACTTGCGGCATTTAAAAAGATAAACAAAAAAAAATTTAAGACATTTTTAATGTATTCTAGTGTAACAACATTTTTGTTCATATAGCAACCATTTACAGAGTCACATCCCCTTCCCCTTTAACAGCATCACCGTTTTGAGCTCTCCCTCTGGCAGTGAACCAATTGAATCTAGTGCCTGCCTGGTCACATGCTCTACCTCACAGAACTTTGGCTGTCAGTGCAGCAGGAGAGGACCCAAGATGCATTTAGTGAACCGAGCCGAATCTTCAGCGATCGATTACAGGAGAACGGATCGATCAGCAACTTAGCCAATCACTTGTCAGTGTGTAGATTGTATCAATGCACATATTGAATGAAAAAAAAAAACGATAGCTTGAACTGTAGCTTTAAGAAAGGCTTTGGTGGCTTTTGGTTTTGAGAAAATTAAGCACAAAACCTGTTGGGCCTCTGAATGGGGAATTGTTTATCAAGTGTTCTCTACCCTTACCACACCCTGCACTTATTATAGAGACAAAGGTAAGAGGTGGGGGAGTAATGAACACATCATGACAGCACAAAACGGAAGTATCCAGAGGACATTAGCCTGAGAGAAAGAGAATACAGTATGCAAGTTACCTTTCCCAGGTATTTCTGGGGTGTTCACAGGTCTCTCGCTACGTGTTGCATAGAGGAGTGTTTTGGAAAGTATATTCTGTAAGTCAACGAGTACTTCCCCCTCCCTGCCTCCCTCCTCGCTTCCACTTTGTCAATGTCAGACAAACCTTTTTTGACTTAAGTTCAAACTCACTTTTTGGCATTTAAACAAGCGAGGCCTGCTACTTTAAAATGACAGCCCCTGATGGCTAATTCCAATATAAAAAAAGCTGTGTGTGCTGTGCACGCGCATAGTAAGTGAAACTTCTTTGACTTTTGTCACAGAAATTGTATTTGTATTGGTGATGTTTTAATTAAAAATCAAAATACAATTTCAGTGACAAAACGCAAATAAATTTGACTTATAATGCGCGTGCTCGGCACACATCCCCTGTATTAGCTATTTGCACTAAGTGTGAATTCCTTGTGTGTGTGTGTGTCAGTGTGTGTATGTATGTGTGTCAGTCAGTGCGTGCGTGCGTGCGTGCGTGCGTGCGTATGTATGTGTGTCAGTCAGTGCGTGTGTGTGTGTGTGTCAGTCAGTGCGTGTGTGTGTCAGTCAGGGTGGGTCAGTGTGTGTGTATGTGAGTCAGTGTGTGTGTGGGGGGGGAATGTGTGTGGTGTGTGTGGGTGGGGGTGGAGGTGTGTGGGTGGGGGTGGAGGTGTGGGTCAGTCAGTGTGCGGGGGGGGGGTGGGTGGGTCAGTCAGTGTGCGGGGGGGGGGTGGGTGGGTCAGTCAGTGTGCAGGGGTGTGTGGGTGGGTCAGTCAGTGTGCGGGGGTGTGTGGGTGGGTCAGTCAATGTGCGGGGGTGTGGGTGGGTCACTCAGTGTGTGGGGGGGTGAGTCAGTGTGTGGGGGGGTGTGGGGGGTGAGTCAGTGTGTGGGGGGTCAGTCAGTGTGTATGTGTCCAGCTGCAGCCAGGGGCGGGGTGTAACATTGCGCACCACCTCTCCCCCCCCTTACGCAAATTCTGAGCGCGCACACACACCCCGCACGCAATCTGCACACACACACCCCGCACGCAATCTGCACACACACACCCCGCACGCAATCTGCGCACACCCCCCCCCCGCGGGGTACATGCGCCCGGCACGGGCATGAGTGACCAAGGCCCTGTGCCGCGCGGGTTGCGCCCGGGTTTGCGCCGTGTGCCACCGCTTCCTGCGGGCGCAAGGGGCCCGCGAACGCCCGCGGCAGTGGAGGGCTGAATGGCGCTGCTGCCAATGGGCGTGAGGAGCGTGTGGGTGGAACGCCGCCGCTGCCAGCCGCTTCTGCGCATGTGTGGCGTCCGTCAGCGGCGCCATCACAACTGCGCATGCGCGGCATGGCAGCAGTCGTTGAACAGTTGGGCCGTTAGGAGCAGCGGCGCACCGCATATGTCAGCAGCCGGATGTGTGGGGGGTGTGTGTGGGGGGGTGCGGCGGCGATTAGGAGCGGCACCGGTGGCTGTCGCCGCCGCATGTGACAGGGGACGTGTGAGCGGAGCGGCGTCCATTACGTGACGTCACTTCCGTTTCACATTTCGCCCCCCATCTATCCAGTTTTGCTCTATCAGGACTAGGTGCCACGAAAGAAGTTTCACTTCAAAAATGTAACAGTGTTTCCCCCACCCGGTGGGAGATTTGGCCATTACTGGTCGTGTGGTGCATGATACCTGCTGGTAACAGGAGGGCCGAGTCGTCCACCGGTGGTACTGGGGACAGAGGACTGGGCTGCTGGGGTTCACACCCCACATATCCCTTTAGCAGTGCAGCGTCTCCATCTAACGCAGGCTTCAGGAACTGAAGGTGATCTCCCACGGTAGAACTATTACCCCCGAGTAAGGTTACGCACCAGGCAGGAGGTATATGCAAACAGGAACAGTTTTATTACGCTTCTGTACAATTACAGGAACAAGGCAGGTTCTGCCCGTTGCAGTACTCAGCTATTCACTGGATGATGGTCCCTGAACAGTCACTACAGGCAAGGGCAGCCGTCCTAGCTCTACCCCACCTCAGGTGACCTGGCTACATAGTTTGAGCAAAACAGATGAAGTAAAATAGGGCAAGTTTGCAGATCTAAGAGGCATTGCTGCTTTAAAATCAATGCAGTTCTCTCTAAGGGACTTATTCTTTATCTGCCAAAGTGAACGATCATGCTGTTTTTGGACGGAGTTCTCCATTGAAGTTCATGAGGAATCTTGCCCGAAAAAGGTCAAATTGGTCGCGTCGCATACTGTATATGGAATAAGTCTCCTGATATGTCTGATTTTACCCTCTTTAAGGCAGGAACTGCTTTCTCCCAATGCATGTGCCCCTAACTTGTATCATATTACCCTTTTTTATGTCTGATATACAATGCCCGAGTACAAGATTAGATATTTAAAAAAACAAAAACGGAAAGCTGCTTCCCTCCCCCCCTCCGGGAGATCTTGTTAAAGCTACAGGTGTCCGTGCTTGTTACCTGTGAGAATTCAGGAGAGGTGAGCGTACGCGATGGTGAGGGGAAACAGGACAGGCTTTTGCTGATCCTCAGGCTGACATTCTAGTTCTGGTGCAACGCCTCCAGTCATAGCAGGCTCCAGGGTTACTGTAGACAGTCCCCACCATGACAGTCTTCTCCTGCATACCCCTACCCAATACACTGTAGGCTCAGGCAGGGGTATATAAAACAGGATCCTTTATTGTAGCATCCACTGCAGGTGTTATTACAGCAAATGCATAAGGTTTTAGGATAGGTCCCAGACCTCTGGATGGTACCGGCCTTCTTGCAGTCTTGAGGCCTGGCACTCTGTTCAGATGTTTGGCTGCTGTCAGCCCCAGGAGGGAGTGACTAGAACTGCATTTCTACCCCAGGAGGAGGACACCTGAACTAACTATAATTTAGAGTACTTCCTCCCTAAGGCTACAGCGCTGCTGTATGCGCTGCACGCGCGTCTGCCAGGCTGGCGGCGCGTGGAGCAGAGTTCCCAGGTCTGCAGTGAGCTGCAGGGGGAAAGACAGGGTGGGGGGAGGGGGGGGCAGGGATGTGACGGGGCACGGCCATGACATCACTCGGCTGGTTCGTCCTCATTGGCTGAACCGCCTGGGGGGCGTGGCCTAGTGCTCCGTCGCTAGTTCAACTAACAATATTCCTGTCTGAAAAAAACTGACCGCCCAGCGCGGCAGTCACATCCTCGCAGCGGGCCCGGCCCCATTGAGGAGGGGCTCTTGTTCCCGCCATAGCGGATGCTGCAGCAGCCAGCGGGGACCAAGCTTTTGACACAGAGAGGGAGGGCACAAGGTCTGGACTATGATTGGCTACACAGACCCAGTTCACCTCCAGCTGTCACTCAGAGGCAGCATATGGGGGGGGGGGGTAAACCCCACAGGATAGCCTGCAACTACCTGTAGCTACTAGGACTCACGTGACAGGATGCAGAAAGTATAACCTGGACCAGCCATGGCTACGCCAACATACACCAATACTACAGTCAGTTAAAAGGTTGACCTCAACTTTATATAGAGATTAAAATCTAGTCTAAGCCTCCAAATCAAACTGGAGTTCAATTTAATATCTTGCTGACCGAAAGTTAAATATTTTCCCCTACTAAATATGCACAGAACGCAGCACAATAGTACTGTACAGTATATACTACAACTTGAAAAGAGCAAACGTGTCAAACTCTGGCACTTTCAGGAACAGTGTTAATGCAGAAATAATACCTTCCCCTCAAAAACAGTCACATTTCGTCAAACTGTTCAGTGTGGCATGTAGCATGTAGCATGTAGCATGACAAATACAAAATCCATGTTACATCTTCACTGATCATTTGTTCTAAAACGCTAAACTTGTGGGGGCGAAAAATAAAAATAAATGCATGCAATAATCAGATCGGAAACCCTTAACCCCACTCATGTGATATATTTTTACATCATTGTGAAACAAGCTGACCATACCCTGGTTGCCAGGAAACCTCATTACAGGCATACCCCGGTTTAAAGGACACTCACGAGTAAGGACATATTTTCAATCGCCCCATTCCCCTGTGTCCGTACGCTCGCTTCACGAGTACTGACACCTATTCTGCCCTACAGACTGCCGTAGAAGTGACGCGCGGATTCCCCTCGCCCAATAGGCAAACGGCAGCTCGCGCATGCGGCTGTCAGCACGTCCTGAACAGCAATATCGGCTCCCTACCTGTACCGAAGCATCGATAAGTGGGAAAAAGGTCATGCTTCACCAAGTACAATTTCGCTTTACATACATGCTCTGGACCCATTGCATATGTTAATACAGGGTATGCCTGTATAGCCAAGCAGAGTATGTAGCACAATTAAACAGCCAACGTCTAAATGACAGGATTCTGGATTTCAAGGACAAAGCATTCAACATACAGTACTATGAAAGACCTGCAATATGAAGTTCTCTCTGTACTATGTTGTGAGCGGCAGATCATTTACCCGTGTGATTGCAAAAAAGATTGACTGAACAATACTTGTAGAATCAAAGCTATATATTTCACAATATCATTGTGGCTTTTGGCCCAGGACACACACACACACACACACACACA
This sequence comes from Ascaphus truei, assembly GCF_040206685.1. Classification (NCBI taxonomy): domain Eukaryota; kingdom Metazoa; phylum Chordata; class Amphibia; order Anura; family Ascaphidae; genus Ascaphus; species Ascaphus truei. Next base: position 198,811,424 of record NC_134485.1, on the reverse strand, counting down.
CACACACACACACACGTGTCTGGATGGCACCACGAGGTAGATATGTCAATGACCGCTACATATCTTGCCCTCTCATGAATGTGTTTTCATACCTCTTGCCCTTGACATTCGATCTTAAAATATCTTCCACATCACGGCATCTCTCCCTACTACAAACCTGTTTTTTTTTGCTTCTACAAATTTTTCAGAGCTATGCAGATTCCTTTTAAAAGCAGCAAAACCCAACACGGGGCTAAGTAGAATGGAAGACAAGTCAATTTAAATCCACTTTTGCATTGACCACTTACGAGACGCGTCCGTCCCCTTCTCTCCCAAATCAGAGGGGATTACAATGCTATAAGAAAACTGGAAAGGGGCATAACGGAGCGCTCCTTAGGCTAGGTCCCTGTTGCTGACGGCGGTGTGCCTCACCAGTCCCTCACCTCCTTCCTAGCAGGCCCCAGTGTCTTCCTGCTTGTTGTCCCTCTTCGCGCTGTGGCGCGTCAGCCAGCAGGAGATACAAGATTGTGTTCCCGTGCAGCGACGCGTGACATGGTGCTCTGTGAGCCAATCAAGGAGGGGAGATCGCCGGAGTCAAATCCCTTCCAAATGATGTCATGCTAATGTAGCCCTGGTAAGAAATGGGGCTATAGTTCTATCCTCCTCCTGGTATAATCCCTGGTAAGGGCAGGTTGCCAGGAGTTATCATGGTTTCTCCCACTTCAAGCACTGCCCTGAGTGGTGGAGGTAGGTCACCTGACCCTGTGTCAAAGCAAGAGATACATGGGCGGTGCCGACTGAGATCATAAAAGAGCAGTGCATTTCCTATTTAGTGTGTCTATTCTGTCAGTCTGACAGTAATGATACTGAGTTAGGAGGAGAGGAGTGATCAGCTCATGAGTAGAGCTGATCTAGCTACAGTTAGTGAGGTGGAACCAAATACCTCTCACCCTGCATAGGGGGTGAGGGAAGAGCTAGCACCACTCTGGATGCCTTTGAGTATATCTTTCTTTATATCGTGTTTGGTAGTAAGCTGCTGTTGGAGGGTGCCACGCCAGTTTAAGCATATGGTGGAGTTGGTATTTTAACCCACATGCACTTCCTGTATACTGTGTATATGGATTTTCCCACGTTGTGTAGCAGTATTGGAAGTTGGATGGCTGCACGACAGCACTGCATTACACCAGCATTGTGGGTGCAGTGTCCACCCTCCCCGCGCCTCCGATCGCTGCTATAACAGACAGCGGTTTTCAGCTGTGCACACACCACCTGAACGCCAGGCGCGCGTGCAGCAGCCTCCATCGGGACCTTAGCCTAACAGTGTTGTGATCAATAAATGTGCAAATATGAAATACTTAAAGTGTGACAAGGAAATGATTGCGATAGTGTGAAGTGAACAAATACGTGGAAAACCAATGTGATCAAAATACATTTATAAAAGCTGTTTTCCAAACACCATCAATAGTGCAAAATATAGAATGTGAGAAAGTATTTGTAAAGCAGCTCAGAAAAATCCTTTAAGGACCGTTCCAATAGTCCTTTTAGTAGCAGCGATACCTTCCAAGTAAGGGGAGCGCAGGATTTCACAGTGATGGTTAAAATACTAATGTCTGTACCCTACACATTTAGGCCGACAGAAAGCAGACCACTAATAAAAATATTTGTCACATTGATAATATTTGTATATATAATAATATTTGTACATTAATAATTGGGTAGGAGTCAGGTTGTCAAATATCGCATTACTCATCTTGAGCCCACCTGAGTACACCAGTTAATGTGAATATGAATGGTTCATTTTATTAGAATTTAAACACGTCTCCAGATGTGGAGGGGTTAACCAGTTGCTAGGCTGAGATTTACTCGACGTTGCCTTAACATGTGGAAGGACTTAGCACCGTTTAGCAAGTCTGAGTTTGAGAGGATTGGACCTTTGTAGGTTTTGCTTATTGATACCTGCTGATTTAAGGCCCTTTGTTAAAAAATGTGGCGATGACAACCCACATATATTTCAGCCACAAACATCCCCTAAAAAAGGAGCACTTCAGTTTAATTTAAACTGGTGCAAAGTCATGCTGCAAAACTCAGACAAATAATGCAATATGCCATCATTGTACTTACATTGCCGCTCTGTCTACCATGGTCCGGATAAGACGAGTCAAATGCGTGTACAGAACAGAACAAGAATCCCGCAGCCACAGCCTCATGTCCGTGACAACCTGTGACAGCCAGCAGTGAGAGACAGAACGTTCATCTCTCTGGTATCAGATCAGCTACCGGGCATATGTTCTGAGAGATTGTGCATTTTAAATGGTTCTGAAAACATCTTTATGTCCAAGGCAAATGGGATCAGAAATGGTCCATCGTGGTGCGATTTTCCCCCTTTGATATCTGTCTCCAAGTCTACCCTACTGAGATATCTTAACCGCTTTCCTATTACATTTCATAAAACTCAATGTCATCGCGTAACTTCACTTTGCCATTTACTCTGATAATAAAACGAGTTCGATTCTGAAACATGGGGAAGATATCCCTTCTGTTTGTAATATTCGTCTATGTGCAGTATGGAAATAAAAATATATAAATCAGTTAACATAAGCTACACAAAATAATAATAATACCCTAAGGGAATGCAAGCTTCATGTAGCATAAAGGTTAATTGAACACATTAGAAACTGTAGTGACCTGTAATGTTTTTCTTATCTCTGCAGCACTTCTGAGTGGTTGCTACTGTATATGAAGCCTTGTTATGTTTATTGGTCCTGCTATAGCTAAAGTCCTAATAAGGCGTGGACAAACTATAGTCAAATTAACAGAGTTTATACAGTACTGTGTGTTGCCAAGTGTTTGGATAGTTTCATCTAAACAGCTTTGATTGAATATGAATTCTGACCTGAATCAGCTCCTACTGATCTAATTGACAAAAATCAGTATGATAAACAGCACTATACAGTCAAACATATTTTGGGACTAATAGAATAGTAAAATGGGGACAATTCTGGGTGGTAAAAATCGTACTCTACCTAGTAAATGAAGTCAACATAAAAACTTCTCCGAAACCCTATCGGTAATTCAATTGGTATTTAAATGCCAGTTTATGCATCACTCACCCTATTCAGCACATCCCACTTGATCTGGATTTGTCACACAAGATAATGGTGAGAATAATGAAAGTAGTGACACACCTGATCATTTCTGCTCCTACCAGTGTGGAGTTTCCCTGCAGCTTCTCCAATCAGTTCCTAAACACAAGAGAACCATTATATTCCAACATTACATTCCAAGAAGAACAGCATGGACACGGAAATCTATGATGCTGTCAAAACAATGCTATTTGTGAATGCCTTGCTGCTTTAAAGCAGACACAGGGAAGTATATTCAGAATAGTAAACAGAGGTAATGGTATGCTTTATGGACATTGCACTCAGAACCTCTTGAACAAGACCGTAGGCAAATAGGACCATCCAATTGTGCCTCAATTACATAAATATGTAAGGCAGCATTTATTGACTTTGTCCTGTTCCTAGTTTACAAAACAGTGTACACGGGCAACTCTTTAGTCAACTTAACCCAGTATCTTATATCTGGTCTGGAGAACTTTAGGATGAAGTAGAGAACTTGGAATTTACAGGTAGACAGAATTTCCTGGAACACACCCCCAGCAGTTACAGCATATGGCAATGAGTCTCAGGAGTTGATTGTGCTGTAACTGAACTTAGTTTACACCTGTTTTGTCCAACTACTTAGAACAAGCATCTCAGAAGTGATTCAAGTTCATACCTTGAGCCGGCGTTCATTAGCAGTATGTATATCCTCATCTGCTTTTGTCAGAACAAAAATCCCTTTAGACCATTCCTCGTGGATCTGTAAGAGGTCAACAAAGAGACATCCTCTAAGATTGCGTTCATGGGTTTCAGTCGTTTGTCATTCCTTTCTTCTGGTAATAGGATCAAAGACTAATAGCAATGGGTACCATCACTTTAATTCCCAAACCTACAGTACCACTACTTTTTGCCCTGACAAGCATACAGTTGCACTATCTTTTTAAAGAAAGGGATTATAAACTGCTTTTCTTTTCCATTTTTAGACCATATAAAACTATAAAAATCAGTAAGAATAGGGGGTCTGGGCCAAGAAATGTAATTTTAACGGGAATGTACTGATCTGTATCAGTTAGCCAAAGACATGAGAACAATAATGCTAAAAATTAAAAAGACTCACTCCAAATCAGTGACAGTTCTAAAGAGGACGTTACAAAGAGCTGTGGCAAATTGTTTGACAGGTTTGGCACATTGAGCTGAGCCAGAGTAACTCCTTTGTTTCTTTAGAACTGCTTATTTAAGAAGACTTTTGTTGGATACAGAAAGAAAAATGTGGGATACATCATCATAATCTGGGGGAAGAAAAAAGGTGTGAAAAGGAGATTGTAAAAAATAAATGGGGCAACGGATACTTTAGTATTTTGATACGGTTACAACCCACATACCAGAAGGTCCCGCCCCCCAAACACTACAAAATCTGAAAGATAAAAACAAGAAATACACCTGTTATAGTAGTACTGAGGTCGCTCCAAACCCTGGGTTATTCGTGAATCCAAGACACCAATTCCAAACGGTGTAAATTTGTCATGCTCTTCCATAAAGCAGTCATTTTTTTTCATCGCCATAACATGCCAGGTGCAATATTTGCAAATATTAATAGTGCTGCTTTTTAAAAGGCCCAGCATTGCAACCCTCTTCTTGACTTATTTCCTTCTAGCCTTGTTCTAATATGTAGACAGTGACAGGCTACCCTATGGGGTTTCCCCCCTCATGCTGACTTCCTGAGTGACAGGAGTGGAGATGACACGGGGATCTGTGATAGCCAATGGTGGTGCAGATACTGGGCCCTCCCTCTTTGAGATTCAAGAAGGAAGTGCCTAAATTGTAGATTTATGTTCAGTCCCTTAGGGGTGAGACCTTCAGTTGGTTTCCAGCCTTCCCCTGCATGGAGTGGGAGAGTGTTGGAGACGTCTCCTCCCGGCTGGGAGGGAGACATGTGCTCAGCCTCATGGGCTGAGGGCAACAAGCTACTCTAGCCAGGCCTCAAGATTACCCTCAGGCCAGTACCATCCAGAAGCCAGGGATCTATCCTATCAACTGAAGCATACACTAATGACACCGGCAGTGGCTGCTACAATAAAGATCATCCTCATTTATACTTCTGGCTTGGCGGCAGTCTGTTGGACAGAGGTATTGGGTAAAGGTTGTCATGGTGGGACTGCCTTCAGCTCTGCTGAACCCACTATATCTGGGTGGCGCCGACACCAAGAGGAGAAGAACCAGCGAATCCCCAAAATGACAGTCCTGTTCCCCCACACTATCGCGGGCAACTCTCCTGTTCCCTCGCAGGTAATCACCACTACATCAACAGTAGCCTACCCAAGTTCTCCCAGAGGAGGGGGCGGGGCAGAAAATGTGCTACATATAATTATAAAAATAAGCACATTTTGAGGAAAGGCATAACCTGCACACTGTTTCTGGCTAGAGTGAAAATTAAATATTTTGATTTAGAAACTCTTGAATGCCGTACTGAATTAAAAAAAAAAATTAAGCTAAAATCAGGTTGGATTCTTTAGGTGGAAATTCAAGGGCAATGATTAATCAAACCTCATTGATTTTAGCTGTGAAGACTATTGCAGCACCAGAGAGGCTTATGTGGTGTTCATTTATGCCCTTATAGTGTTTTATGATTTATAAGCAAACCAGTCTTTCATGTCTTCACATTTTATGCAGTGATGATTACTTCTTAGTGGCGTGTGAGAAAAGCATATGAACAAGGGGTTTAGTGTATAATAAACAAATAAAGTACCTTGTCCAGTCCAGCAACAATTTGTTCCATCTCAGACTTGCTCACCAGCCCAGCCTTTTCCAGGGCCTTGACGTAAGCCTGGCTGCCTTGGATGTCAGCTGACCACATCCTCTTGTCATAAGACACAGAAGAGTTGAACATCTCCATGATGGGGTCTACGCTGCCAACAAATCTGCCCCCCCATAACTTGTCCCCCTAAGGGAGAGAAAAAGTCACGCACAATGAAAATAGTTACTAATTAGGAATGGCTGAAGGATATACAGTACTTGTGATTATATTAAAAGTGCTTGACTTGAAGTAGATGTATTACACCTCCAGCCACATTAGGGGTTTTAAATATTGCTTCAGATCTTCTGGTACTTTAGAGATAGAAGATATCTTCTGGAATAGCACTGCTTAATAGAAATGGGCAGTAATCCGTAATCACAGCCATGTGTTCACTTTCTTGGTGCAGTCTATATACAGGATTGTTGCATTAGAAAAACAAAAAAACACGTAGGGAAGCAGTAATCATCCTTTGTCACTCAGGGAGCCACAATAAAAATGTATATTTAAGTTACTTATTATTGTTTCCTCAAACGTTTATATGCTTTAGAGTGTGTGATGCTCACTGTTATTAAATACAGACTTCTATAAAGCTTCTACTCAAAAGTAGAAAGCTCGGGAATTGAACCTCAGTAACACAATACACAGCAGCACGCTGAACATTGCTAGTTACTGAAGCATGTTTAATTGATATGTACCGATTTTTAACAATAAGCAGTGTCGGAAGAGAAGAGTATTTTAAAAGCTTAAATTCTGTCATCCAAGTTTTGGTGTGTCTATCATTCTGCTGATCAGCATGTCCTGCTTCTGTGCGCTGCTGTCTGACCATTAACAGATGTAATGATAATATAGCATAGTGAGAGGAGAATGGACAGTGCAGTACAGGCATACCCCGGTTTAAGCACAATCACTTTAAGTAGACTCGCGAGTAAGGACATATCGTCCAATAGGCAAACTGCAGCTCACGAATGCGCCTGTCAGCAAGTCCTGAACCGCAATACCAGCTCCCTTTCTGTACCGAAGCTGTGTGCAAGCGGGGAGACTATAGAGCCTGTTACAAATGCGTTATTTACATCAGTTATGCACGTATATGATGATTGCAGTACAGTAAATGCATCAATAAGTGGAAAAAAGGCAGTGCTTCACTTTAAGTACATTTTCGCTTTACATACATGCTCCGGTCCCATTGCGTACATTAATGCGGGGTATGCCTGTATAATATTTTGCAGACCGTCGATCTAGCACCAAAAGGATTGGCATACAGAAGGATGGAATTTTCAAATGTACACAGGGCAGAGTGTAAGGTCACGTGACTTGAAAAATCACTGTCAATCGCTGGTTTACTTGTAATTTCCAGGTTGGTGTGCAAAGTGCAGCCAGAAAAGTGCTTTTGACAACTTTAAGACTTCGATGCATTACTTGCGTTAATTTGCAGTCTAGCAATTTCTAAAACATTTAGTAGTTTTTTTTAAATAGCTTCATAACAGGGTTTATATATTGACACCATAAAATGTACCAATTCATGTAACATATTGGATCACTCAGCCTTCATGGACTTTTGCCATGCAGCATAATATTGGAATTGATGTGGTTTACAAGAGGGGCCAGGCATAAAAAGGAAGCAAAGTCCCACTTTGGGAGCGTCAGAGCTCTGGCTCCGGTACTTTCAGGACATCCCGTGCTATTGCAAAATGTAAACATCTCTAAAGTTCAAAAAAAGACATCAAGGACACCAGAGAAATATGTTATTGATCAAGTGACCAATATTTATTGTGCAAGAGTTGTCACAAGACCTTTTTGGACAGCGCTCTCGATGTTCATGCTTTACTGTGGAGCCCACAGCCCATGGTTCATCTGAATTAAACAAAATAATTTAACCAAGAGATTGTTATTATTAGTTGTCACTTTCAGTACTGAGGGCTACTGTGGTTTTGTGGTGCTGCATAATCTTCAGGATGGAACATGCCTACTGGCTATTGTTGCACTGGATACAGTCACAATTATTGGTTACATTTTGTTGTTAAATTGTGCATTGTACTTTCACTCTAAAATCAGGCATACGGTTAATGTGCAGAGCAGACCTCATGGTGTAGTACTGTATGTAAAGTATAACATTTATATGCAACGGTAAAAGATGCACATACCGCAATAAAAATCATTTAGGCAATGATGAAAAACCCTAATAACCAGGATGATGCCAAGTTTCGCTGCTCCACTGTCCAGTTGGATCAAATGATCAGTAGAAAACTGGGTTACCCGTCTCATCTGGGGTAGCCTTCCTCTCTGGCCGTGCAGGTATCACTTTGTAAGGTTCGTTCCCCCGCGGGAGTTTCATTTTCAATCAATTTCAACACAGAGCAATCTACCCTTAAAGATCCGATTTGGACGCGGACATGAAGTGGGACATGGTGGCCACCTGAAGACTGAGGTCCGCAGACCCGCACAGATTCACAATGGTGCTTAGACTTAAACTCCACGCAGACCAGCAACTTCGTTTTTTACCATTGCCTAATTGATTTTTGTTGCTGTATGTGCATCTTTTACCTTTACATATACATACCACACCATGAGAGGTCTGCGCTTGTCTTATTCTTCTCCATAGATTTGGATGTGCTGTCATTCCACCTACCATAGCAGCAGACCCTCCTGTATTCCCCAAAGGAAAGTCAATACATATTTCCCTTTGGGTTACAGTTCATTCACTAAATATATTTTATTAATTATTATCACAATTTGTTTCACTGGAGACATTTATACAATTCACAGCTTAGACAATTTTTCTAGTGCGCTCTTTGCTTAGTGTTTTTCTGCTTTAAGCCGCGGCCAGGCTGGGAGCGAGCGCGCTCTCGCTCAAGCACCCTACAGTGAGAGCAGGGGCGGTTTGCGGCCAGCGTAGTTGCACGTGCCTGTGATGTCACATGAGCGGTTTGCCCTCATTGGCTGAACCGCGCACATGCGCAGGGCAAGCGTGACAAATTCAAAAGAATGTCTCGCCAAGTAACTGAACGTGGCGCGCTCACGAGCACGCTGGTCAAACACATTGTCTCGTTGTGTTTGATCGTGCTGAGCGAGCATGCGCGTTCGCTCTCAGCCTGGACGAGCCCTAAGTTTAATGTAGTGGCTGAAATCCAGAGTACATGCAAAGAAAACAGAACAACTCATGATGTAGTACAGCGGTGCGCAGGTCCCTGAGATTGTCTGCAGGGAGCACAGGGTTTATAGAGGCCCCACACGCTTCCCGAAGGCACTTAAATGCCGGGGAAGCGGCAAAGGCCTCTGTAAACTGCACTTACCTTGGCTCAGACGGCTTCTGGAGACGCGCTGCCATGGCAACGTGACAAGACGACCAAATGCCGGAGCCGAGGTAACAGGGGGCGCGCAGAGGGGGACAGCCAGCAGGGGGCGCAGGGAAAAATAAATAAATAATAAAATATATTGCACTCCTTTTGTGTAGTATATTAGAACAGAAGAGAAAAAAGGTAAGTAATGCACGTACAGAATAAAAAGATTTTCCGACCGCTTAGTTTTGGGCTCCAAAATGTGATGTCAGACAAGATTATCAGAGAATAAGCACAAGAAGACGTGACCGAGGCCACAACAGTCCCTTTAATACGCACTCAAGGTCAGAATACAATATGATCAATATCAGAGAATAAAATATCCACAGGGAAGATTAGCAAAGTGGAGATGAGAGACTTGCAACCGCACTACATGGAAGGTCATTGGGGAGGCCTTCATCCACCAGCGGATTGACAAGGGCTGAAGATGAGATCTCATGTTATAGACCAGGGGTGTGCAAATTGGGGGATGCACGGCGCTTAGAAGCCCCATGCTCTTCACCAAAGCATTTCAATTAAATGCTGGGGAACGCACGCCTCTGTAAGTTCCCTTACACCTCGTCTCTGCGGCTTCTGGTGACGCATCGCCATGGACATCCTTAAAGAGTTCCCTGTAGTTTTCAGGTCATTTGAAAATGTTACCAAAATACAGAAGAATTTACAAAGCATCTGATCTCGGACACGTTAATAGAGGGGGTTGGGGCTATACAGAATGTTAGAATATAATTATAGGGTTCCTTAACTTAAAAAAAAAAAAAGTTGGAAACCACTGTACTAGAGGGTAAAGAGCACCACTACGTCCTTATTCACAAAATGTATACTTCCACTTTTCTAGAAAGACAAAAAGTTCCTGTAAAAAGCCTCCAGCTTCCTATTTGTACAACATAAAGAGTTTTACCCCCGTGCCTAATAAATGTTGATTTTTTTTTATATTGGGCATGGCACAATTACTTTAAGCCAGCAGTGAAGAGGTTAAAATACGCTACGTAAGCAGCGGGGGTTTTTTTGTATGTATGTTTTTCGTAAGTGTATTCTAAAAGGCTAAACAGTGATTTTTTTTTAAACAGTTTGTTTGTATCAAGAAGAGGCTCTGCATTATGCAGAATTTTAGAAGACAAACATTTACCTCTGATGCCATCTCTTTCTTTTTTGAGAATATCTTATCAGCAGAGATGTGACCTGAAAAAAAAACAAAAAGCAAATTTCAGGTTTCTTGTAATCACACGAAGGAAAGTTAGATTTGTATATAGCGTACGAATGAGCAGGTCGTGTTTTAGCACAGTCTTAAAAATAACTAATAGCTCGGTCACTCCCAAGAGAAAGTTTTTTTTTTAATAGTATATATACACACCTGTTCTACAACAGCTGTAAAACCTGATTATTTGAGCCATTGCAAAAACAAACCTTTTCTTCTTGACTGCAACGTAGCTGATGGACTAGCCCTGTTCTGCAGTGTAGGCTATAATATCAATGCATTCTTTAACATTAACCACCTGTAGAATGTTCATGAAGTCTAATGATCAAAGCATTCTGCATGCACAACTGGGGGCAAGGCATTTATGGGAGAACATTTACTTTTTTCATTTTATGAATCGGGTGGGGTTTTTTTTTTCTTCTCCATTTCCTGCAGCGAGAGAAAGGGGATTTTTGCTAAGCATTTCCTGGAGAGAAAATTGATTTCGAATCAGGAAAGCACCATTTGTATGTATATTTCTACGCATACACAAGATGCAAAGATGTCCAGGGCACTCTGCTCAACACCAGGAGAAGATAGACAAAAAAAAAATACTACTTAGCTTGGCAGGGTGTATGCAGTGAAGCCAGGACCACCACACAGCTCCAGGTCAAGTAAAACAACAACGGAGACATCTGCAGCACTCACTGGGATAGTATATAAATAGAAATGAATGTATTACATCAGATCAGGTCTTTTATCAAGCTTGATAAAAGACCGGGAGGTCTGAAACACCCCTCTCCCATACGTCCTTATTCTTGATCTGATGTAATTAATTAATTTCTATTTATGTACTATCCCAGTGAGTGCTGCAGATTTCTATATATACACATACAGATCTATCACTGTATGTCCATACAAGACACAAGTTTTTTTTCTCTCCTCTCTCCCCCCCCCATACACTCACCTACTCTGATGAATGTGCTTGTGCTTTGATAATGTTTTCAACCTGCCCCTGACTGCACACTCCTCATATTGCCACAACCCCGCCCCTTCTCACAAGCTGACCAATCACATCAGAGGAAGGAACAGGTGGGCGTGCCTCATGGGCATTTCACTTCAAGGTTCCTCTGGCTTTCCCTGGGTTTGATTGACCCCCTGGCACATGACATATGGCAGTGCCCTGTAATGCTTTCCCTGGGTTTGATTGACCCCCTGGCACATGACATATGGCAGTGCCCTGTAATGCTTTCCCTGGGTTTGATTGACCCCCTGGCACATGACATATGGCAGTGCCCTGTAATGCTTTCCCTGGGTTTGATTGACCCCCTGGCACATGACATATGGCAGTGCCCTGTAATGCTTTCCCTGGGTTTGACTGACTCCCTGGCACATGACATATGGCAGTGCCCTGTAATGCTTTACCTAGGATTGATTGACTCCCTGGCACATGACATATGGCAGTGCCCTGTAATGCTTTACCTAGGATTGATTGACCCCCTGGCACATGACATATGGCAGTGCCCTGTAATGCTTTACCTAGGATTTATTTGAAGAATTATTGCACATGATTAAAAAAATGAATTAGAGGTGGTGCAAGATTACAAAGGAGGAAACATGTCCTTGCATTATTAACCGGCATCCTTTTAAAGTACATAATGACATTTCAATTGAGTATGTATGTGCAGGCACATAGCCCTCTATACTGTATATTGGAGTGCTTTAGTTATATTGTTTAAGGCCCCATTTTTTTATTGAGGTAATTTTAACACGACACCAAACTAAATGAATTAAATTAGGAAATGCTATAGTCAAAATTGCTGTCGTAAAGAAAAAAAGGAAAGTGATGCTCTGTATTAACACAACCTCTATATGCCACATTCTGAGTATTGGACAAAGTTTACCGAGTGTGCTACACCTTTCAGCGAATGCATTGGTGGTTCAGTGGTAGAATTCTCGCCTGCCACGCGGGAGGCCCGGGTTCGATTCCCGGCCAATGCAGCGCATTATTTTTAGTTTAGTACCACTAAATTATTTTCCTATTTTTGTTTAATACTCCGCTTATGATTTTTTACTAACACACACCCAGTTTTCCCTTTAAACCTAAGAACTAGAGCGTTTTATGAACGATCAGGCCGCTTTTTAACTGAGAGCTGCCAAATCCAGCTGTTCAGCATAATACATCAGTTTATGTGTCCAGAGGGGCAAAGCCCAACGTCATGCTTAATTATCAATATCCTCTGTGCGTTTGTTGTATTCATTTACATATTTTTTCATTAAGTTGAATCAGGCACTGGACGAGGTGCCAGGAACCCATGTGTGTGTAACATGGTTTCCGGGGGGACAAGTGATAGTAGAGCGCGCGGTGCATTGGAGACAGCATGGAAGTGTAAGGACTGAAGGATCAGGAGAGATACTGAAAGGAGGGGGGTTAAGAGCGATACTGGGGTGGGAGGGGGGTCGGGAGAGATGCTGAGGGGGGGGATCGGGAGAGATGCTGAGGGGGGGGGGGGGGGTCAGGAGAGATGCTGAGGGGGGGGGGGGGTCAGGAGAGATGCTGAATGGAGGGTCAGGAGAGATGCTGAATGGAGGGTCAGGAGAGATGCTGAATGGAGGGTCAGGAGAGATGCTGAAGGGGGGGTCAGGAGAGATGCTGAGGGGGGGGGGTCAGGAGAGATGCTGAGGGGGGGGGGTCAGGAGAGATGCTGAGGGGGGGGGGTCAGGAGAGATGCTGAGGGGGGGGTCAGGAGAGATGCTGAGGGGGGGGGGGGGGGTCAGGAGAGATGCTGAGGGGGGGGGGGGGTCAGGAGAGATGCTGAGGGGGGGGGGGTCAGGAGAGATGCTGAGGGGGGGGGGGTCAGGAGAGATGCTGAGGGGGGGGGGGGTCAGGAGAGATGCTGAGGGGGGGGGGGTCAGGAGAGATGCTGAGGGGGGGGGGTCAGGAGAGATGCTGAGGGGGGGGGGTCAGGAGAGATGCTGAGGGGGGGGGGGGGTCAGGAGAGATGCTGAGGGGGGGGTCAGGAGAGATGCTGAGGGGGGGGGGGTCAGGAGAGATGCTGAGAGGGGGGTCAGGAGAGATGCTGAGGGGGGGGGGTCAGGAGAGATGCTGAGGGGGGGGGTCAGGAGAGATGCTGAGGGGGGGGTCAGGAGAGATGCTGAGGGGGGGGGGGTCAGGAGAGATGCTGAATGGAGGGTCAGGAGAGATGCTGAATGGAGGGTCAGGAGAGATGCTGAATGGAGGGTCAGGAGAGATGCTGAGGGGGGGTCAGGAGAGATGCTGAGGGGGGGGGGTCAGGAGAGATGCTGAGGGGGGGGGGTCAGGAGAGATGCTGAGGGGGGGGGTCAGGAGAGATGCTGAGGGGGGGGGGTCAGGAGAGATGCTGAGGGGGGGGGTCAGGAGAGATGCTGAGGGGGGGGGTCAGGAGAGATGCTGAGGGGGGGGTCAGGAGAGATGCTGAGGGGGGGGGTCAGGAGAGATGCTGAGGGGGGGGGTCAGGAGAGATGCTGAGGGGGGGGGTCAGGAGAGATGCTGAGGGGGGGGGGGGTCAGGAGAGATGCTGAGGGGGGGGGTGTCAGGAGAGATGCTGAGGGGGGGGGTCAAGAGAGATGCTGAGGGGGGGGGTCAGGAGAGATGCTGAGGGGGGGGGTCAGGAGAGATGCTGAGGGGGGGGTCAGGAGAGATGCTGAGGGGGGGGTCAGGAGAGATGCTGAGGGGGGGGGATCAGGAGAGATGCTGAGGGGGGGGGGGTCAGGAGAGATGCTGAGAGGGTGGGGTCAATCAATGCGCCTGTTTGCCTGCAGGTCCTTGGCTAACTGCTATAGCCAATGACTAAAGTGTGCTTCAACTCCTCCACTATAAGCTCGGCCTTAGCATAAAATGTTTTCAGTGCAGCCAGGGATTCTGGGAGATGACAAGCAAATGTACACACAGTGTCACCATATCCAGTTAAATATGGAGAACCTTATTTGTGTATATATAAAAAGTGTTTATATAAATGAAAGCATGCAAGAAAACAGATAAATTCCTGCTATAGGTATGCTGGTTTAAAGGTGACAATAGAGCAGAGAAGTGCCGGGACATGAATCAACCAAGAATATTTCTACATCTGCATTACCGTTTGATAAGGCAGCTGAAATGTATTATTTTTGTTGTTGATTAAATCTACTGTGTGTGTAATATATATATATATTACATGCCATTCCCCAGAATCCCTTGCTGCAGTGGAAGTGCTGTGTGCTGGGTGATAATGGGGAAAGGTGGGGTTGCAGACCTGCCTAAGACATGCATATGAGCATACAGTTGTATTTACACACATATATATATATATATATATATATATATATATATATATATATATATATATATATATATATATATATGTATATTTCTTGTGTAGTGCTGATACTGTAGTATACTACACAAAACTGCACATATAATATTGCATCATACTGCACATGTATAATGCAATCATTGTTTTTGGTGCCTGATGCAAAGGGAGATATAGTGATTTATCTTCATATGTTGTGGGCCACTAAATGAGTAATAACTCAGGATAATTGTATAGGATATTTTAGGGGAATAACTGGTTTTGCTGCCCATGTTGTTAGGCTTGAGTGATATATTCTTCAATTGATTTAGTGACTTATTATTTGAATCAAATATAATTATTAAGTGGCTGGGATATGCCCTTTTCTAGCCTTGGTGTAGAGTAAACACTTGCAAGACGAGTCTGATTTCTCTTGTGTACTATGCATATTTATAGTATCAGTATTAGTCCAGGAGAAATGTAGATTCATTTTGGGTTGTGATACCTTTGTTGACCATTATAAGGCTGGGGCCAGGGTGCCTTCGCCCGCGCGGAGGCTGTGAGGTGACCCGTGTGAAGCAGGTGCTTTCCCCTTGCCATTGTGGGGGTCGTGCCTAGGGGCGTCACGGAGCTGAGGCCGAACCGCTCACGTGACCGGCCTGTCATGCCAAGAAATCAGTTTCAACTGATTTTTTGCGCAATGCGCGCCCCCTCCCGCCCGCACGCGATCACTGCCTTAAGACAATCTGTCCGCTCAGTGTGCGGACGCGTCCGCGCGGTTTTCCATACCATGGCCCCAGCCAAGAGCTTGTGTACACTATGTCAGAGACCTCAACAGTTTCCTCTTCAGATGGCAGATGTTAATTCATCTATAGGTATTATAACCAGCAACAAAAAGTTTGCATTGTACTACTTAAAGCATAATTTAACCAGTAAAAGGCTAGAGGTTCTGGAAGTTCTGTTATTTTATTACAGAATGTAGTAAGTTTGGTTACTGTTGCCCTGCGCCTTTGGTTTTGTGGCAGATACAGTATATGCTTTCTTAGGGGCGCTATATTTATCCTTTCTCCATTATTACCAAGTAGGCATAACTACGCCATGAAACAACAAATACCATTACAGTAGAGTCTACCTTTGTACATGAAGTAACAAACACTAAAAACTAGCATAGGATAATGCGCTCCACCTAAAATTAACCAGTGAGGTGTCAGAACCACCCCCCCCCCCCATATACTAATGGTATAGCTTAAATATTAGTGCTAAGACAAATGTGCTATATGTGCATCGACTAGATAGTTATTAAACTAAAACTAGTAAAAAATAAGTGCCAAATAGTGCCAAAGAATGAGTGATAGCCCAAACAAGGTATGAAATTCTAACTGTAACAAACAAAGTACAAATCAGAATGGCAGCCAAAAACACAAATCAAGTCTATCCAATGATGTGAACAGGCAACAATTATAAACACGAGTACAAAAAGTCCTTGGAGCAATAAGAGTCGGTACATGAAGTGCAAACAATTGATGTCAAGTGTGTGGAGGTGAATAGTGTGTGTCCTTCCACCCAAGTGAACATCCATTTTTGTGCTAAGATTTGCATGTGTTTTGTGATGCAGTAATAGCCCAGAGATTGAGAAGGGTATATGGCTTAAATTAAGATATATTGTTGCCTTGAAAAAAAAAGAAAAAAAGAGATATACTGTATGGAAGAGTTAAATATGAAATAGACCAGCAATACAGTTATCTGCAATAACCTTCCAGTACAGGAAGGATATATATATATAAAAGCAGAAGCTTCTTTTCGGATATAAAGATCAATTAGTTTATTATCAAAACGGACGATCATTGACCTTCATTTCCCCTTGAGTTGGTTCCTTGTTAACCTACATGATTAGCAATATATACATTTTTCTACATTAAAGCTGCAATCTAAACCGTTATTTTTAATTGGGTTGAAGCAGGGGGTCTCTGAACCCCATTAATTTCCGCTCCGGACACCCCCTGCTTCTGGAGATACCTACGTAGAGGGGGCTGGTAACCGCTTTGCTTAATTAGCAGGCTCCACATTATGGCTGATTTTCAAAGCCCCCAGGCCCTGCAGGCCAGTAGGAAGGCGTGATGTCGTCTGGTTTGGCTTCCTATTGGCCCATGTAACGCGGGAACTTTAAACCTGAGCTAGCTCAGCCGGAGTGGCTACCGGCACCCCCGATGAAGGTAAGTATCTCCAGAAGCAGGGTGTCCCTGCCCCGGAGCTGAAATGAATGCCGTTCAGCTCAGAACACCCTCAGCTTCCTCCTTTGTAAAAAATAAATAAATACAATTAGAACGGCATGAATTGCTTCTTTAATTAAAATAGCTCTGTGAGGAATAAAAGACATTACAGCCTATAAAAATATCAAGACATGAAGTGAGCCAAGGTACCTATTTATTACTGATCCGAATAAAATTACATTTAACAAACAGGAATGAAAAAATCAAGGCTAGACAAGAGTCTGCTCAATGACCGACCAAGTTGAGGTAGTGTGTTCGAATAACATCCAGCCAAAGGGTATCTTTGCTGTAAGGTCCTCATTTGTGTGGAGCACCGCGTGTGTAAAGGTAATAATTGCAAGTTCATACAAAAGCTGCAATAGAATGCGCGTCCATGTTAGATATAAGCCACGTTCAGCCTATCGCATGGACCACATATATTCACCGGCTCTACGAGAAGGTCATATGCATCAGATCCAGCGATAAGGAATGTATTTGCTTCCCACTCAAAAGATGCAGAAAACGATATTTTTTTGTCTCTCTCATCCTATATAATTCACACGTGTAAGTGTCTCTGTTGCTATATGTTTCAGAAACATTGTCAGATTTTTTTGTTTTACCTCAGAAATGTGTAGGAAAACCTTTATTTTCTGTCTTTTGTACTCTCTCACACACTGGAGAGATACCTGGGAAAAAATATAACTTGAATATGCCAATTGAAATATTCAAATTAGCTTATTTCCAGTTATCTCAGGTGTGTTAACAGTTCCATCTCCCTTGTGTTGTACAGAGGAGTGTTTTGTGCGGTATTTAAGTGAATGGGAACTCCTACTAAATAGGAAACACTGAAATTCGCTCATATAATATTAGCCCATTTAATGTTGCTGGTATGTTCCAGTATCAAGTTCTTGTAGTCATATTTACTGTACATACTTCTTTTCATATGAACATGATGACACATCATACATATCCTACACCACCCCCTTCGTGTCTCAATTTAGAAAAGGTTGGATCAGAATTTACTTCTGCAATCTCTTTCCCGTAAATGAGTCTGTAACTTTCACTACCTCACCGGCTACATCCTCCCCGTTGAAAATGTTGCTGTCTCTCCTAGAGCTGCTTATTGCTCCCTCTCATAAAGTGGATAAGTACAACATATGTTATCACTGGGACATCCGAAAATCCCCATCAATTATTAAGATATGCCAATGTTTGACTAATAGCCTTCAAATATATTTCCACTGCACATAATATGTAAATAGTTGTTTGATGTTTTTGATTTGAAATTGTTGGCAATAGCAAAGTTTCTAAGTATTTTTTTTTTTTAGCTGTTTGCTCTTTTCAGAGAGGTATAATTTCTACCCTCTGAAAGAATGTCTGTAGGAAGTACAAGTTCTCCTAAGCAGTACATTTTGTCCTGTGAGTATTCCCTTGATTAGATGTTAGCTTGCAAAACTGGAAGACCTTACTTTGGAATTTTTATCATTCAAAAACTCCCCTCCTCATTGGCTCTGGGTATCATCATCATTTAAGAATGAATGAATTAAAACGACTTTGTTCTTCAAGGTTTGTATGCTGACTAATTTAATTTCTATGGCACTTGCTTGATTCCAGCAGGTAAAGTATGAAGATCATAGTTGCATATAATTAGGTGTGAGAGGCAGGTCTGGTGCATATTGCACTGTTGGTTTGAGCAAAAGGTAAATGCATTCAGATTTCTGCCTCTGGTTAATCTCACTTCTTCTGTTTTAATGTTTTCAGGAAAGACTCAAATGCGGCACTGCTGAGTAATTATGAGGTACAGTACATACACGTATATTTATTATATAGATTGTATTTTATGCATTTTATTAGAATTATTGTGCTGTACAGATCGGTCAACTTTCTCGTGTGCTCCGGTCCCTATCCAAATTGGTTTCTAAAAGTTTTTTGGGGAACTGTTCACTCAGGAAGTGTAAGGAAACCCGTTCTCACAGGACTGGAGAAATTCTGGGTGGGACATGCGGAATCAGCATGGAATCAGGGGGACCACTTTATGCCTGTGTATAAGATCACAGACCACTTTATGCCTGTGTATAAGATCACAGACCACTTTATGCCTGTGTATAAGATCACAGACCACTTTATGCCTGTGTATAAGATCACAGACCACTTTATGCCTGTGTATAAGATCACAGACCACTTTATGCCTGTGTATAAGATCACAGACCACTTTATGCCTGTGTTTAAGATCACAGACCACTTTATGCCTGTGTATAAGATCACAGACCACTTTATGCCTGTGTATAAGATCACAGACCACTTTATGCCTGTGTATAAGATCACAGACCACTTTATGCCTGTGTATAAGATCATTGAAGGACACCGTTAATACCGGAATCGGACATTTGGTTGCGGCCGTCTCGTCGCCGGTGGACACTCAGCCGCCGCCCGTTTCGGCAATAAAGTAAGTTAAATGAAGGGGTTTTAGCAGTTAAGGATAGGGGGTTTATGGGGTAGGGGTTTAGGTTAAGTTTTTTAGGGTAGGGGGTAGTGTTAGTATTAGGGGTTTTTAGGGTAGGTGTAGTGTTATTATTAGGGGTTTTTAGGGTAGGGGGTAGTGTTAGTATTAGGGTTTTTAGGGTAGGGGGTAGTGTTAGTATTAGGGGTTTTTAGGGTAGGGGTAGTGTTAGTATTAGGTTTTTTTTAGGGTAGGTGTAGTATTAGTATTAGGGGTTTTTAGGGTAGGGGGTAGTGTTAGTATTAGGGTTTTTTTAGGGTAGAGGTATTGTTAGTATTAGGGGTTTTTAGGGTAGAAGGTAGTGTTAGTATTAGGGTTTTTAGGGTAGGGGGTAGTGTTAGTATTAAGGGTTTTTAGGGTAGGGGGTAGTGTTAGTATTAGGGTTTTTTTAGGGTGGGGGTAGTGTTAGTATTAGGGATTTTTAGGGTAGGGTGTAGTGTTAGTATTAGGGGTTTTTAGGGTAGAGGTAGTGTTAGTATTAGGGTTTTTTAGGGTAGAGGGTAGAGTTAGTATTAGGGGTTTTTAGGGTAGGGGGTAGTGTTAGTATTAGGGTTTTTTAGGGTAGAGGTAGTGTTAGTATTAGGGGTTTTTAGGGTAGGGGTAGTGTTAGTATTAGGGTTTTTTTTAGGGTAGGGGGTAGTGTTAGTATTAGGGTTTTTTAGGGTAGTGTTAGTATTAGGGTTTTTTTAGGGTGGGGGTAGTGTTCGTATTAGGGGTTTTTAGGGTAGGGGTAGTGTTAGTATTAGGGTTTTTTAGGGTAAGGGGTAAGGTTACGAATGAGACATTTTGGTAGAGGCCGTTTTGCAGCTAGCAAATGACAACTATTGATCGGCCGCAGACAGAGATTTCGCCACTGGAACCTCCACCCTGCCGACCGCTCCTACAGTAACGTCAGTTTTTAGTGCTTAGGGGGTTAACTTTATGGGTTTTAGTGGTTAGGGTAAGGGGTTAACTTTAGGAGTTTCAGGGGTGAGGGTAGGGGGTTAAGATAAGGGGTTTTAGGGTAAGGGGTTGAGGTTCTTAAGATATGGAGTAGCGTCAGTATTAGGGGTTAACATTGGGGGGGTTTAGGGTAAGGGTTAAGGCGGCGAGGTTGCGGCCAAGTGCCGGCGGTAATTTGGTCACGACCAAATGTCCTAGACTGTAAGGTTAGGGGTTTACCTTGGTGGCGAGACAGCCGGCGACAAGATGTCCCTGCAGTGAGGTGAGTAGCGGCTAAAGACAGGCGCCGACTTCATCACAACAAAATTGCTGTGATCAAATGTCCGATACCGTTTAATACAGTCTGTAAAGTTCAAAGTTGAAACTAAGACCTTAGCTTGTTAGTCACTTACTGTTTTGACCAGAAGCTGTGCCTGGTTGGTATTCTCAGTGGTTGAAGTGTTTGGTGCAGAAGAAAACTACTTTTACACTTTATTTGCAAATACAGAGTTCCCTTTTCTTTCTTTTTAAGGAAAAAGTGAAATTTTCAAGACCAATACTACCCACCTTTCTGTTAACATAAATATTGTAACCCTCCCTGCCCAGTTTCTAGGGAGGCTACATCGGTGTGATGTATGTGATGTATGTGATGTATGTATCACTACTCCGCCTGGTTTATCTTGTCTCTGGGTGCTGGGTTCAGGTGGCTCGGCGATGAGGTAGCAAGGTTGTAGAATAATGGGCGCCAGGAACGTTTGTAGTACAACAGTCATTTATTCGTGTCCCCATGGACAGGGACCGCTCGTACACATAATGACAACGTTGTACTGTATTTTATAATAGACATACATGAATACAGTTACTCCATCAGTGCCCACTCTTAACACTCCAATGAAGGTGCTTTCACTTGGTTGCGCTGAGTAGGTGTGGGACCCGGCCCCCTTTGTTGCTTCGGAACTATCATCGCTACTAATCCAATTGCTCCCGGACCCTACGTTAATCCTGGTGGGTCTTCGTACTTGACCTATTACCTTTTGCCTGTTTGGGAACTGTCACTTGCATACAAACTGCTGAGGAAGATTAGCGCCGATCCGTGGTTAGAGCTGATTCGCCGACACCTGAGAGCCCACTTTCCTGAGGCCCTCTGTGGCGTGCCGTATTCCTTTTGCTTAAGTATTCAGGACTCCATCCTTTATTTTGGGGATTCTAACATTAAGGGTCCCATTCTACAACATAACAAACAAGGGGGCCTGGTCTATGCTATTACTTTATAAACATACTTATCTACTACTCTGCCCGAGGCTCCTCTCCTCTTGGTGTCCGGAAACCCAAACGTCTAGAATAGTCCCTCCTCCTTAAATACCCTGACGTCTGGAACCCCATAGCAACCCAGTGTGAGAAAATTAGCAGATATGTTTCTCAATGTACCTGATATTAATCACAGTATATAAGCACCTCAATTGACAAAATGAGCCAAAAGAAATATGGAGACACCAAGAAGGATGGTCAAAATAGTATATTAAAACTAGTTAAACACATTGTAATAATACGTTGAGTCTCATACATTAGGGTGTCAGCCTGCGGTGTATTTTCTGCATACTTTTGGAAAGATGTTGTGGGTCACACTCTTTCTCCCAAATAATGTCTCACGATAAAATGATATCCTCAACCTGAATGAGGAGCATAAAATCGTAATTTTGTATTTGTAGAAATAGCCTCGCACCCTTGTCACAGGATATAGCACAACATATAGAACAATTATATAGAAAAAGTATACTCAAAGTTGTATAAAATGATAGCTGTTTTATTGTATACAGCAACAAAAATGAGTAAATGATAATAAATCCGTTATATATATATATATATATGTTACAAAAGCAGAGTTAGCTAGATATGCTTGCTCATACTCACACACCAATTACGGTATCATGCCAGATCAGTCTCGTCTATCTACTGTACGTTCTTGTCTCTTGCTGTTCTGCCTGCTCTGGCATTATACAAAGCTTATATTCTCTCTGTCTACGTCACTTTTGTGTCGAAGCAGAATAAACACATTTTTCCTATCTTAGAGAAATGATGTCTATATTCTTGTAGCAACTTTGGCAGTTTTTCTTATCCTAGCAAACAGGCAAACTGTGTAGGCTTACTTCATCAAATGGTTTCCTGTGGTTACCTAAACATGGAGTAAAACAGGTAATGACTAAAGCATGCTGAGCTTCAAAAGAAAATTCCAGTCTGGCAAAATCTTGGTGTGTGGGTACATTATGCAGAAGCAAAAATGACTGAGTACGGCAGTATACACTGAGCTGTACTAAAATATATATTTGTATATATGTCTGGTTATACAGGTATTTTTGCGATATATATATTTACGCCTATTGCCCATTACACCCTCTCCTACACATATGGCTTGTGTTTGCATGTATAAAAAAATAATAACGTGCTTGTGTCTATCATAGGTGAGTTTCTATTGTTGTGTCTTGCTTCTCCCAAGGAATAGTAACTGGAGAAACATTTTCATCACACTAGAATGGGTGAGAGTGAAGTCATAAAGGGTAGTGGTGGAACTCCAAAACAAGTACATTTGTGAATATGTGCACAAGTGATAGCTGCATGTGATGGTCTTAATCTGTAAAAATCACCCAATTGCAAAACTGGTGTGTGTTGTGGTTCATACAAACTTAAAAGTGTAGTATCCCATTTAGCCCCAAAACAGTAGTCATGTTCACCTGCAGAACACGCAAGTAAAGTTGTACAATTATGTGACCCATGGCTGACCATACTAATGTGCCCTTCCTCAGATGTATGAAAAGACATTTGAAATACTTGACGATGAATGTCCAAACATTTCAAATTTGGCCGATCATCAAAATTCAGCAGAGCTTTCACTTGCCAGAAATTGCATAACATCTGGAGGCTACGTGGCAGCAATGCCCCATTAGGAGTTAAAATTGAAAAGGGTCCTTCATGAGTAAGATTTTCCTGGTAAATAAAGTCTCTCATCAAATCACGGGCTGGTTGCTTTCTTCGTGGCTTTTGATGTGGTTAGACAAGTTGTTCCAAGTACATTCTCATGGAGGTTTGATAAGATCGTGGTAGTTGCAAAATTTGTGAAGATTCGTTTTCGTCTGTGTTCACACAACAGAACATTGATGCACATCACGGATGTGTAAGCAGGTAATAGGAGACCTGTGTGCTTATGAAACATGTATTAGTATCAATATAAAGCAAATTAACAAAATAAATTCCACATTAGAATAAAGAAACTGCTTTAAAGAAACAGTAAATGATTTAGGCTTGTCGTCTTGTCACCATGGGAAGAAAAGACAAGAAACAAATGAAAATAAAGAGTGTATTGTTGAGGGTATTTTCCACCTAGGCCGAAATGCCTTTGTCCTTGCAACCCTCTCCTGGACCAGTTGACCAATCTGTGGTGTCCAAGCTTTAGGATTACGTGGTGTGTGGGCTGTATGGGAAAAAGAATCCCTCAATTCTTGTACAATTAGTATTTGTTCAAGCCTTCCTGGCGCAGAAATTGAATCATCCATTAAATTGTGTATTGATATGTATGCAGTACCATACAACAATTCGTGCAGAGTTTTACCAGTAGATGTGTTAGGAATATTATTTAGACCAATTTGGACCGTAACCAAAAGTGGATACCACTGTGTAGGACGATTAGACAGCATTTTAGTTAAAAGACGTTTAACCGCAGCATTTTTACGTTCGACAAGCCCACTGCTCTGGGGGTGCGATGGAGCGCTAATCAACCATTCAATACCTAATATTGAAGCCCAATCCTGGGTTTCCCTTGCTGTAAAAGCAGGTCCACCATCAAAATGAAAGGCTTTAGGCTTAGCAACACTCACTAAGGTAACATATAATTACATTTCACTGTTTATACAACTCGAGCAAAAACACGTTGGGCGTCATCGCCATCGGTATGAGCACTTTAATTGTAGTTATGCTAGTTGTTTTGGCGTCGCACCATGCAACGCCGCTCACATTTTTCGGTTTAATCACGGCCTAATCCAGACATTTGTGAATTCCTATACTGTGTTTGCCCAAATGTTATAAAAGGATGAATTTAATTCGGGGATCTTGTTTGCAATATGACAGGTGTTTCAGCTCCTCACCGACTTGAAAGCACAGCAGAGGGAGGGCAGGAAAAACAAGAACAGTTCTGGGCAGCAGAATCTCAACACCATTATGTACGAGGTAAGCTCAGCATCCAGCATCTTCCTGTTTTTGTGGGGACTGTGGTGTAGAGTTCGGGTGAGCCTATGTAAAGTGAAATATGTTCTATGCATTAAACCGCCATAACATATATTCAACATAGGTAGCTGGTTTGACGTTTCGGTTGATCTCTAAGGCTGCGCTTATAGTGCTGGCGACGTCAGGCTACGGTCGCTGGAAATATCAAATTGAGATGACTTCCAGGGATCGCGACCAAGCCGTCGCTCCGCGCTCACTATAAGCGCACACGACGGCGGCAATGCATTTGTTTTGACGCGCCGACGTCGCTGGCACTATAAGCGCAGCCTAAGGATACACTAAATGAGAAATGTCACCACACAGGTGCACTTTAGCAAGGCACTAAATCTTCCGTGCAGAAATCTGCAAATTACGAAATAATTAATATTTGTGATGCCCTGCTATGGAAGAGTGTCATTACTATTACTAATATACCATACCACGTTGCTGGAGGTCTTCTGGACTTGTGGTAAAAATAACAATGTCATCTGCAAATTGTAGGTGACTCAAGTATTCACGATTGAATTTGATTATTTTTTGAAGTTAAACTTCTTTGCTGGCACCTACAGGGTTTTGATAGGAAAAATCACTTGTCTGGTAACGAAAAAGCGTGACGGAAGTGACGTCACGCTACAGATGGACGCACACCGTGCATGCACATACCTCAAAGTTCCAGGCCACACAAGGTTGCAGACAGCGCATGGGCAGCTGCCGCTTGGCGCGCATCCCTGCCACACTTGGGAGACGGACACAGCACACAGACAGACACACACACACAAACACACACAAGGAATTCACAGTTAGTATAAATATAGAAGTGCAAATAGCTAAAATTGGGTGTGTGCCGAGCACGTGACTTCTAAGTCAAACTTCTTGCGTTTTGTCACTAAAATTGTGTTTTGAATTTTGAATTGAAAACATCACTATCACAAATACAATTTCTGTGACAAACCAGTGACAAAAGACAAAGAAGTATCACTTAAAATGCGTGTGCTCGGCACACACCCCCTTATTTCTTTCCAATTCTTCGAGTGTTGTGAAAAGCTTTGGTGTGACATGGTGTCTCCATGTCATGATCCTTTGCAGATCCTTAACTTGCTTATATCTTCATATAATGTAATATTTTATCATCTACAAATTCTAAAATGAGTGATGGATCATATTTATTACTTTGGTAAATCACTTTTTGTACAACTTGAATGATGTTTATTGTGTTGTTTCCACAGTGGCCTTTTGCTTGTTCTGTAGGCTGAGCAAAGTCCAGGGTCTGTTGCAGCCAATGAGTGATTTATATTTGATTTACTTATTTTTTTGTGTGATTTTCAAATATATTCACCACTGTGACTTTCTAAAACCTGCGTTAGAATCACTGCAATCTTAATTTGCAGCACAGTGGGCTAAGTATGTATGTATGTCTTTTTATTTATATAGCGTCATTAATGTACATAGCGCTTCACAGCAGTAATACACGTGACAATCATACATAACATATAATATAAATAACACAATGGGAATAAGTGCTTCAGACATAAAAGTAACATTTAGGAAAAGTCCCTGCTCCGAAGAGCTTACAATCTAATTGGTTGGTAGAAAGAACGTACAGAGACAGTAGGAGGGAGTTCTGGTAAGTGTGTCTGCAAAGGGCCAAAGTTTATGTATGAGGTGTAAATAATCAGCCATGGAGCTACTCATATGCTTCCTTAAGCAAGTGTGTTTTGAGATGGGTAATTAATGTTCTCCAACACTGGGCTTCCCAACATGTATTACAAATAACCCTGCTGGAAAAGTGCCGTCTTGTGGCTTCTACACTTTATGTGGCTATGGGATCGAGAAGGGCAAAAGAGACAATGTCAAAAATGTTTAATTCATTCCACTATTGGCATTTTTACAGCTAAGTTGCAAAGGGTAAACAATCCAATAGAAATAGGAGATATATAACTAATAGTACAGATACATTTAACACTTATACATGCCGGATAAGTATGTTTTGTAGATTCCCTCCCCCCTCTCATCAGACTCACGCATGAAATTTGCAAAGCTGATGGGCATGTCTGTAGTGATGGAATACACAATACTAATGGCAGAGAAGCCGTAGTTTGGTGTTCGATGTCAGTCATACAGTTCCCCAGTAGAGGGCACCAAATCACAGCCAAATTAAGTATATTAGATTAGAGTATAAGGAATCAATTAGCTCAACTACATTTTAAACGTCCTTTTCCCCCTGTCTATCCCAGGGATATATAGAGAAAGAAAGGCCTTGCTCTAACTCGCAGAGTATTTATATAGAGAGGTGTGTGCTACCTGGGATATATTCAGAGAATATTTTTTTTAAATGTACTAGAGTTTGCATAGAAAAAAGGAGATCCCTTCGGGGTGCCAGTCCACCAAAATAAATGAGTGAAATCTTGGTAGATGGTAAAATCAAACTTTAATAGACATACTAAAATAGATTCAGCTTAGAAATATGTGACAAGTATATAATGGTGCTACTAAAACAACAGTGATTTAAAGGGGTGTTCATCTCCAGAAAGCCAAACTCGTGATGGTAGCTAGATGTTAAATGTTCATGTCTACACTAGTTAAATTCAGTGGAAAAAATGCTGATTTGTATCGGTTCTTGATACTGTGTATCTGTGGTCTGAATAGCAACAGTCTCAGACAGGTCCACATCAGCTGCTCCTTAGAACAGCGGACACGGCCCCACGAGTCTTTACAGCATATCTGCCTATCAACTCAAACAGTATCAGCATTTCCACTTAGCATACCCGGCTCTGATCCGTTTACAGTCGCAGCAATTAACGAGTCAGACTTCCCCTGTCGTAGACACCTGCACTTACCAGCCAATCAACGCGGGGAATTCATCCACCCACACGGCTGTTACACGGGGGGTTAGAACACTAGGAACCTGACATTATACCATCCTGCTGCAATCTCGTTCCTACAGACAGGTTAAGACACAGAACGGAAACCTGGTTCACTTTAACCAGTAGTCTGCCACCTGACACAATTTGAAATACTGTACCCTACAAAACATGTCTGGATACAACAACTATGTCCACCTTAATGAATGAGGAATACTGTATTTATTCTGCCTAACACAATCAGAGTACACTCTGAAAATGTAAAGAACCCTGTACTAAAAAGTACTTGAAGTAGGAACTAATCAATTCTACTGTCACCACATCTAGAGGACGATTTAAATGCCTTACTACCTCAGTACTGAGGATGACCTATAATTTAATTTGTTTTGTTCTTGTATAGCGCTGCTAGTTTTACGTAGTGCTTTACAGAGACATTTTGCAGACACGGTCCCTGCCCCGTAGAGCTTACAATCTATATTTTTGGAGCCTGAGGCACATGGAGATAAAAGGATTAGAATATCCCCCTGCTTCAAACTCAGTGCCAGAATCAGTGTCTTTACTCACTGAACCACGCCTTTAGCCCTATAATGCGGTCCCTATACTAATAGACGCTAACACTGTTGATATCCCCACCACAGATACACAGTATCAAGAACTGATACAAATCAGCATTTTTTCCACTGAATTTATATCTGCAAGACTTGCAGCCAACTCACTATTTACATACTAAATTTGGGAACGTGCTGAGCACTAGGGCTCTAGTCTAAGCCACCCCAATCGCTAGTGTAGACATGAACATCTAACATCTAGCTACCATCACGAGTTTGGATTTCTGGAGATGAACACCCTTTTAAAATCACTGTTGTTTTAGTAGCACCATTATATACTTGTCACATATTTCTAAGCTGTATCTATTTTAGTATGTCTATTAAAGTTTGATTTTACCATCTACCAATATTTCATTAATTTATTTTGGTGGGGTGGCACCTCAAAGGGATCTGTTTGTTCTATGTACACAATAGTAAAAAAAAAAAAAGAACCCAGTGCTAGTCAACATAATATATTACAAGGACCGCATGTGCGGCCCTTCAAAAGGGCTGCACATTATCCACATTCCACGTATGTGTTTATGTAGTACAATATGTATGTACTGTGTGTATATATAAAATATATACTATATATATTATATTTTATATATATGTGTGTGTGTGTGTAGTGTAACACTCGCGCTGCCCACAAACAAGACAAGACTCCGGCACTGAGGTGGGAAGGTATAACCACACACCCGCAGCAGCGGAGGCGTGCCTGGAAGGCGGATAGTTTAGCGTTGCCGGGTCTGGGTTGGAGAGTATAGGAGATGCGGTATACTTGCCGAGTTCTTGGATTGGAGAAGGCAGGATATAGGGGGCCATAAGCCGTGGTCTGGGATAGTAGAGAGCAGAGTTGTCCAAGTCCATATGCCGTGTTTGAGGGTAGGAGAGGTCGCCATAGTCGAGGGTATGCCAAAGTCCAAAATTCAGAAGGGTCCACAAACAAGCCGAGTCAGTACACAACAGGTTAACTGCAAACGAAACATAGAGCACTGCAAAACAGAAGTGAGCTACATGAGACTACATGGGGTTAAGCTGAGCAAAGCATGGGAGGAAGCAGGAAGTATTTACCGACAGGACAGACCAATGGGGGCAGGGGGCGGAGCGGAGGCGCGGCTCCAGCGGAACTGAGACTGCAGGCAACAGGGCAGGGATGAGAGACTTGCCACGCAGCTGGGGATCGTCGCACGTAATCGCGTGTGCGCGCCGTGCGGGAGAGATGCATGACGTGTGCGGAAGGCGGGACCAGGTTTCGTGCGGCAGCCAGAAGAGCTGCGGGTGCGCGCTCGCTCTGCAATGAGACTGAGGGAGCGCGCATGGACAGGAACAGTACCTGCGGCGGCAGCAGCAGGTAATGAGGGAACATGCCGCAGAGGACGTTGTTGCAGGGTACATGCAACTACACACGCGGGTTTCTTGACAAGGCTTATTTATTTAGCCTTAAAAGATATACAGCACACAAAAACAAAACTAGCTTTTCATCAGCAAACAAGAGAAAAGAAAATGGCTTTTTCTTCAGCAGACAAGAGAAACGAAAATGGCTTTTTCTTCAGCAGACCAAACAAAACAGTTTCTCTTTAGGAGGCAGTTTAAAAATAATGCAGCTACCCTTTTCTATGCAGGGGACAGACAGTTCATAATTCATCAACTTTGTTTAACAGACCTTGTAGCAGTAATTTCTTCAGTAGCTTACTCCTCTCTCCTCAACAGCCAGCAGCATGTGTCTATAGCCTGGGTTTTTAACACAGCTTGATTAGGCAGCTGGGATCCAACTAATTGTCCTGAGGTTCCCAGCTGAAGTTAACCTAGTCAGTGCTGCACTGCAGACTAGACATAGGTTTTCCAGGCATATAGCTGGTGGCTTTTATTTACCCTGTCAAATTCCTCCCCTGTTAGTGTGTGGCTGGGGCTATGCACGGCTGAAGCCCGACCTTCCACCCCTTCTCTAGAAAATAAATCAGCATTTGCATTCTCTTTTCCCGGCCTGTGCTGAATCTCACATGAGAAGGGTTGGAGGGCCATATACCACCTAGTCAACCTAGCATTGGAATCCTTCATACTATTTAACCACTTCAGTGGAGCATGATCCGTCACCAAAGTAAAATGGACTCCTGCCAGGTAATGCCTCAAAGCCTCGATTGCCCACTTTACTGCGAGGCACTCTTTCTCAATCACTGAGTATTTTTTTTCCCTCTGGAACAATTTCCTACTCAGGAAAAGGATAGGGTGTTCAACTCCCTCAAACTGTTGTGACAACACTGCCCCTAGCCCTATCTCTGATGCATCTGTTTGCACTATAAAAGGGCTGTTGAAGTCCGGGCTTCTAAGGATGGGACCCTCTGATAGACACCTTTTTATGTCCTCAAAGGCTCTCTGACAATCCCTTGACCATACCACTTGTGTATGGGCACACTTTTTTGTGAGGTCCGTTAAAGGGGCTGCCACTTCCGAATAGTTGGGGATGAACCGCCGGTAGTAACCTGCTAATCCCAGCAGAGAGCGTACCTGCGTTTTTATTTGGGGGGTCGGAACTTCTTTCAGGGCAACTACCTTGTCGGCTAGTGGCCTTACTTTTCCACCTCCCACTGTATACCCTAAGTATTTAGTTTCCGCCTTACCCAGGGCACATTGCTTAGGGTTGGCTGTGAGCCTTGCCTCTCTTAGAGATTTGAGGACCGCTTTCAGCCTATTTAGATGGGCCCGCCAGTGTTTACTATAAATGACAATGTCATCTAGGTAGGCTGCGGCATAATTCCTATGGGGCCTCAGTACCTTATCCATGAGTCTCTGAAATGTGGCTGGGGCTCCATGCAGTCCAAATGGCATTGTCACAAACTGGTATAAACCCATGGGAGTGGCAAAGGCTGTTTTGCATTTGGACTTTTCCTCTAAGGGTATTTGCCAGTATCCTTTTGTCAAGTCCAGCGTGGATATATATTCCGCATTACCAAGGGCGTCAATTAATTCGTCCACCCTTGGCATCGGATATGCATCAAACTTGGATACCGCATTGACCTTTCGGAGGACCACTCAAAATCTTACCTTCCCATCTGGTTTAGGGACCATAATTAGTGGACTACACCACTCACATTTCTTGTACCTCCTTCTCTACCAGAGCCCTACGACTTTCAGGCAACCTATTAGGACGGGAACGTACTTTTACCCCAGGTGCTGTCTCGATTGCATAGGAAATTAAGTTAGTTTGTCCTGGTAAGTCAGAAAAAAACATCATGGAATTGTGTAATTATTGCTAACAAGTCCCCTTTTTGTTCAGAGGACAACTGTTTACCCATTGGGATTTTATCGTCACTCACGATGTTCTCCCGTGGAGGCTGAGGACCCAAGTCCGTTTCCTCCTCCACCGGGTGGATGAATAGAGACCGCTGCATCTTCAAGGGTTTCAGCAAGTTCACATGGTAAATTTGTTTACCCTTCCTGGACCCTGATTGAGCGATCTCGTAATCCACATCACCCGTACGGCGGAGTACTTCGAATGGGCCCTGCCATTTGGCCATGAGTTTACTCTCGCAACTGGGTAACAATAACATCACCTGGTCTCCTGGGTGAAACACTCTCATGCGAGCATTCTGATTGTATTGTCTCTCCTGACTGTCCTGGGCTGATCTAAGATTCTCCCTGGCAAAATGGCCGACCACATCTAGGCGCTTCCTAAGGTCTAGTACATATTGCAGGGTATTCTTAGAAGGGGACCGCTGTTCCTCCCAGGACTCCTTTAGGAGGTCTAGGATACCCCGGGGTTGGCGGCCATAGAGCAATTCAAATGGAGAGAATCCCGTGGAGGCATGGGCAACTTCCCACACTGCAAACAGCAGAAAAGGGAGAAGTTCATCCCAGGCTCTCTTCTCTGAATCTACAAATTTCCTCAGCATCCCTTTTAGAGTTCGGTTAAATCTTTCCACCAATCCGTCAGTATGTGGATGGTAGACTGATGTCCGAACAGACTTGACCTCTAGTAACTTTAAGACATCCTGCATCAGTTCAGCCATGAAATTTGTACCTTGGTCTGTCAACATAACCTGGGGAAGTCCAACTCGTGAGAACAGTTCCAACAACTTGTTGGCTACTTGCTTCGTCGTTTCTGTTCTCAGGAGGAACGCCTCAGGATATCTTGTTGCATAATCAACTATTACAATGATGAACCTGTGTCCTTTCGCAGAAGGTTCTAGAGGTCCAACCAAGTCTACCCCAATCCTCTCAAAGGGAACTGACACCAAGGGTAGAGGAACCAAAGGGGCTGGTTTTTGTCCTTTTGGATTAGTTAGCTGGCACTCCAGACATGCCGCACATAACTTAGCAATATCACTATGCATCCCTGGCCAATAGAATCGGGACGAAATACGGTCCAATTTTTTATCCCTACCAAGTTGACCACCCCAAGGGACAGTATGGGCTAGAGCAGCGGTGCGCAAACTGTGGGGCACGACCCCCAGGGGGGGCGCGACACTGCCGACGTAGGGCGCGGGGTTTATAGAGGCCCCGCGCGCTTCCAGAAGGCACTTAACTAAACCTAACTTACAGTGGCTCCGGCGGCTTCCTCCCTGCGGCGCCATGGCAACGCGGCGTCAAAATGACGCTGCGAGGTCATGTGACGTCACGTTGCTATGGCAACGTGACGTCATTACGCCGGAGCGCGGGTAAGTTGGGGTTGGGGGGGGTGCGGGAGTGAGGGGACAGCCGTCAGGGGGGCGCAGGGAAACAAGTTTGCGCCCCCCTGGGCTAGAGTGAACACAGATTTAACAAACGCCTTGGGAACCAATATCTGTCTGGTGACCTCCCCTGTTTGTGTCTGCCTATTCACCCTATATAGGATATCATTTGATAGCTCAAAATGGGGGAACACTATCACCCCCTGTGCATCTACAATCTGCTCATCAATTTTCACCACCTTGTCATACTGTCTAGGAAGGACTGGGTCTTCCCTTTGCTTCTGGCGAAAGTCAGGGAGGTACAGGTCTGGTAAATCTCCAGGGCCCATATCCCCCTCCCTTTGGCCATCTCCAGCCATCACTTGTGACCTCTGACTACTAGAATGCTCACCTTGAGACCCAGATTTCTGCAACCAGTCCTGTTTGTCCGAGCGTCTTTGCTTCCGAGTCTTTTGACCCCGGTGTCTACTGGGAAAAAGGTCTGCCGAGAAGGGGAACAGTTTGCCAGGGTTCTCCTGAGCCCTAGAAGGCGGCTCCTTGTGAAAGACTGAGGCCATTAGGTTCGAAAAGAAAGGCCAGTCCCGACCGAGCACAACGGGGGCAGGGAGCCAAGGAGCGACTCCTACTTCGAGGTAAGCCTCCTGACCTTTTACCTGTAGCCGGATTTTGGCCGTCGGATAGCGTTTTACATCGCCGTGTATACATTCTATGCTCCATGGGGAGTCAAAAGAGCACATTTTAGGCGGTAACAGTTCCTGGAGGACCAGTGTTTTCCCAGAGCCCGAATCTACAAGGGCCTGGACAGTTTTTCATCCAATCAGGGCTGGAAGTAGCCAGAGCTTGTAATTTTCCCCAGTAAAGGCCGAGGCGACGGTTCTGCTGAATGAACAATCCATTTGTGGACAGTCCACATACCGGTGGCCTTGTTCTCCGCAGGCGGAACATGGAGAGGGTTCCCTCGCAGGAGGGGGCTGTGGATAGCGCTCCGCTGGACCGGTTACTGGAGACCAGGCATCTGGTGGGTCCTGTGGGCGACGTCCTCGGAAGTTCCTCTCATTTTGCGACGAGCTGACATCCGGAAGGAGATGAGGGTCTCGGCGGGGACCAGCATTTGGACTCCGACCTTGCTGGAACGACTGCTCCTTCCGTTGGACTTGGCGGTTGCGTATGGACGGGCCGTAGGTTCCCCATTGATCCGTCCTCCCTCTTTGGACGTCCGCAAGTGCCGGTGGAGTCGGGTCCAGGACACTCGCCTGCTGCTCAGCCCCAAGGAAGTTCTCCACGAGTCGGACCGCCAAAGCTGGGGTTTCAGCAGCGTGGCGTTTTACCCACAAGCGTGCGGAAGGGGGTATTATTTGTAGAAATTGTTCCAAAACCACCTGCTCAAGAATTGCTTCCTTAGTGCACTCCTCGGGTTGTATCCAGCGCGTACACAAGTCCAATAATCGCTGAGCGAGGACCCGGGGTCTCATCTTAGCGGTGTACTTCATGTTCCGGAACTGCTGCCGGTATGTCTCTGGGGTTCAGACCTAAGCGATCCAGTATGGCGGCTTTTACTTGTCGGTAGTCCATTGCCTGATCTGCTGGGAGGCCCTGATATGAGGCCTGAGCATCTCCTATGAGGAGCGGGGCCAAAGCAGTTGCCCAGCGATCTGTAGCTCAGCCCTGAGCTTCCGCAACTCTTTCAAATGTCAGTAAAAAAGCCTCTGGATCCTTGTTTGGAGCCATTTTCCTCAGGAGTATCCAGGGGCTGCTTGCAAGATCTGGACTGGCAGACCCCTGGAATTGGGTCAGCAGCTTGGCCATTGGCTCCTCCTGTTCTGCCTGCTGCTGGGTTAGGAGCTGGGTTTGCTGCTGCAATAGTCTTTCATCTCTCTCTGCTTGTAGCCGGGCCTGTTCCTGCATTAACTGTCCCTGCTGTTTGGTCTGCTCGCACAAAAACGCTTAAAAAAATTCTTCCATTTTTTTCATTCTTGTGTGTGTGTGTGTGGCCCTTTGACTGCAGGGGCCTTTCAAAATCAATCTCACTTCT
This sequence comes from Ascaphus truei, assembly GCF_040206685.1. Classification (NCBI taxonomy): domain Eukaryota; kingdom Metazoa; phylum Chordata; class Amphibia; order Anura; family Ascaphidae; genus Ascaphus; species Ascaphus truei. Next base: position 198,776,657 of record NC_134485.1, on the reverse strand, counting down.
TGACACCATATGTTGCAGGGTACATGCAACTACACACGCGGGTTTCTTGACAAGGCTTATTTATTTAGCCTTAAAATATATACAGCACACAAAAACAAAACTAGCTTTTCATCAGCAAACAAGAGAAAAGAAAATGGCTTTTTCTTCAGCAAACAAGAGAAACGAAAATGGCTTTTTCTTCAGCAGACCAAACAAAACAGTTTCTCTTTAGCAGACAGTCTAAAAATAATGCAGCTACCCTTTTCTATGCAGGGGACAGACAGTTCATAATTCATCTACTTTGTTTAACAGACCTTGTAGCAGTAATCTCTTCAGTAGCTTACTCCTCTCTCCTCAACAGCCAGCAGCATGTGTCTACAGCCTGGGTTTTTAACACAGCTTGATTAGGCAGCTGGGATCCAACTAATTGTCCTGAGGTTCCCAGCTGAAGTTAACCTAGTCAGTGCTGCACTGCAGACTAGACATAGGTTTTCCAGGCATCTAGCTGGTGGCTTTTATTTACCCTGTCACAGACGTGTTCCCCGATTCCTTACATAGAGAGAGTGAACACAAGAACAGTCATAATCCAAAAGATTGGAGCAGCTGCTACTGCTATAGTATTAAACTGTACTACAAAGAGAACATTTCTGAGCCAGAGAGTCACTCTTTAAAGGGAGAGTAGGCCAAGAAAGAGACCCCAGTAATGTGCACTCACAAGTCGAAGACGTATGTTTGTCAGTATATAATGCCTACAGACTGATAGTGTGTCAGAGACTATGTGGTGCAACAGTAGAGGTTGCAGCTTAGCGTGAAGTCCCAGACCCAGTGTTAATGGGAATCCAGGAATGCATGTGTGATAACTATAATATCAAACTTTAATGAGTTCCAATGGACAGGATAAAATGAAAGGGACACACAACAGCAAATACACACAGAAAGCAATAGTGTATAACAGCTGAATTAGAGCTCACTGGTAAAATGTTGGTAGTAGGACCTAGAGTGCTAGAGCCTCAACAAAGTAGCCATGGAAAGTGAATGGCATTGTGGACTTCATAAAGGCCTGGAGATCGAAGACCATATTGGTCTAAGTGGCTCAGGCGGGTTATAGATATAGGAGCTGTGAGAAGTGTAATGCTAAATCTCCTAAGGTAAGGGTGTGCAAAGTGGGGGAGCGCTAGATTTTCAGGACGGGGGGCGGCTGTTACAGAGGCCCCATGCTTCCCCGAAGGCATTTAAAATAAATGACGGGGATCGCGTGAGGCCTCTGTAACTTCTTAACTTACCTTGGTTCTAACAACGTGTCTCCATTGCAACGGCGTCAAATGATGGCGCTGGGTCATGTGACGCCACGTTGCCATGACAATGTGGCGTCACACGACCGCGCAACGTCATTTGACGCCGGAGCCGTGCGGGGGAGGGAGAGTCGGAGAGGAGAAAGGGGGGGGCGCATGATGGTAAGTTTGCACACCCCTGTCCTAAGGTAACACAGCAATAGAAAAATGGTTGGTAAGTCTAGTATGTAGCGACTCATGCGGCCTCTCTGTGCTGTCAGGTGCACTGATAACTGATCTGACCAGATAGAGCTAAGCGGTGTATACAAAACGGAGGTCTTCAAAACCGCATGATCCAGTTGACTACAGGGTAGGTCCCTGAATAGGATTTAGTGTCCTGGTAGCAACTTATTGGGTAACTTTAAAATAAATGAATAGGTCAATAACGGTAGTGCTAATCAGGTCACAGTTCGCACGGTATACAGGAAAGGTGTGGCCCAGAGATAAATGGACTCGCATGTACTGTATAGGACCGCTAGGATATCCTATGATGAACCCTGCCGTTAAGGACAAACATTGATCGGACAGGAGGAGAAAGGGGGAGATATGCCCTGAATAGTAACCCTAGTATCTCTAATACACTGATATCCTACCACCAAGTGGAAGCTGTAAATGAACTGGAGCACCAGCCAGCTTAGAGCTCGGCTCGTGATGTCGAACTAGGGACTTGTGGACTTTGAGGAACTCCTGCTTGGCGTCTCATCTGATCACTGATGATAAAATAAAGAAAAGGCAATCCCAGGTGCATTCAAGAAAATGGTTGATAAACCAGATTACCACTGTCCATATGAATTTCCACAGGTGAAAGAACAATCCCCAAAAAGTCCAATCCTAAGGTGTGGTCAAGTTATAACCTATTTGTGGATGGTGATCCTCGTATTTTATAAAACAGAAAAAGGGACACACCATTGCGCAGTATATTGGATCAGTGGACACTAACACCAATAGGACAAATAATTGCCTACTTATAAGATGTATTCTTGTTGCGAGCAGTGGATACAAACTGCTTGAACCAAACGGCTTCTCCCTGGTATGCTCCACGAACCCCATACACATCATACACCTCATATAATTCGTAATATACTAGTTGGCCAGTTCTTAAGTGTTCGCAGAAGTTGCACCACCAAAACAGAATTTGCTACGAAAGCAAATGTTATGACCGCATGCCTTTTGGAATGAGGCTACAGGAAAACTTGCCTAAATAATGTTTTCAAAAGAGTAAAATCAACTCCCAAGAAGCCAGGTCCTAGCCTCCAAGCATACCACTGATGGCGAGGCCAAAGTGATCCGATATATCAGCTCTTTTAATAACAAATGGACTCATATGAACATATCCTGAAGAACCATTGGCATCTTTTGCTCAAGGTTAACGACCTTAAACAGGTCCTCCAACCCTGCCCTACACTTATAAATTGCAGTGCCCGTAACTCCAAGGACCATCTGGTCCACGGTCACCTCTCCAATCCTCCCACTTCCACCTTCTCCCTCAAAAAACAGTTGGCGCTTTTTGGTGTGGTAAGTGCAGAGCATGTCCCTACATGCTACCCACCAAATTTTTCAACAACTGGAAAAACTCCTGGCAGTTCTAAATATGGCATTTTATTAACTACCAGACCACTGGAATTCTATACATGGTCGCTTGTGTTTGGGGGATGAAATATGTAGGTAAAACCCAATGTTAACTCAGACACTGGGTTTTAGAGCATGTGAGCTCAGTGCGTAATAAACTAGATACACCCTTCACAAGACACATGAACGATACCCACAACGGTGTTAAAGCAGCCTCAAGTTCTATGGTCTCGATTACCTCACAACCGGCCCTAGAAAAGGAGATTGGGACAGGTTGCTTTTATAGCGAGAATTTCGCTGGATCTATGATCTACAGTACACACTTTGAACCCACATGTTCTTAACAAGGGGTTTTTATGCTCCTCATATTTACAATAGATGCATTAGTGCCACAGTTTGAACTGCACTGTTCTCTGCCCAGACACCTTCTGTGATTGATCCTGTACAACAGATCACAATATATATTTTTTGCATCGAGTACATTGCAGTCTGCACTGTGCTAATCCATTCACTGACACTTGTCGCATGCATACTGTTAACTCAGACTAGCATTAGCTTTCTAGGCACACTGTACCTGACAAATCAACCTTTGGTGCTTCTGTGCTGCCAGTACGGTTATCCCTTTTCCGTCCCCGTATGCGTTCAAGCAGTCTTCTACATTCCGCCCATTCTCCCATACCGGCTCATACCGCGGTCCTGCAATCAGCAGTGCCCTCACAAATACAAAGTTGGCGGTATTATGAGCACCTAAATTCTAACGCACAACTAGTGTTCAAAGAGACTATGTGAGTTGCCTCAAATTGCTTATTGTGTTTTACATTGATTTCGATATCCGCTGGGAGTATTGGGAACCTACTTTCTCACAGCCACTCAGGAGTTTAAGATTTGACTCCCCCCTTTTGTGATCATAAATTCCTGCAGCGACATGGGGGTGGACATTTACACTTCAGAAAGCTGTCCACACAAAACGTACGTTGGGTAGTCCACTGACATCATCACGTCAGCGTCGTTGGTCCGAAAAGGGACAGCACCACAACAGCCGCTCCTTTCCGATCATGAGCCCCAGGTCTGACGACACAGGACGAGCTCTCAGCTGGATGGTGCTCCCATTCATTTACAGCTTCCACTTGGTAGCAGGATATCAGTGTATTAGAGATGCTGTACTATATGATGCTGAAAATGAGAGGTTGCTACCCAAGGATTTAAGCTTCCTAGGAAGCTTATCAAGAACAAAAATGTGGGGAGAGAGAGAATAATCCTTTTGAAAGGGTGCACTCCTATTAAGTCCACTGCTAGGTAAATAAACCTAATAACTAAAGAGCAAATCTAGATGTGGTGAAGTACATTCCATTTGTGAAAAATATGAGGACACTACACCTTGGTAGGTATAGTGTTATGCCCTGAATATATCAGGTTGCAAGTTGATACATATTATATATAACGTATCAATCGGAGTACAGATTTAAAAGGGGGTAGTTTAATAGATCAATATAAATTCATGTAACATATAAAAACATTAAAAATGAGGGTAAAAAAATGTGGCTGACCAAGAGCGTTTATTTGCTGATCCCAGTTGGGAATGTTCAGGGAACGAGTGTAACCCTTAAAAGGTGTCACTGATGTGAGCATTGAGCCCTAGGGTAGATGGTCATTTGCTCTTTGCTGGCTGTGACAGTTGCAGCACATACTGTCTGACACACTATCAGTCTCTCGGTCTTCAGTATTATATACTGACAAACATACATCTTAGACTTACGAGTACACATTACTGGGGAGGTGAAAGGTTGAGCTAGTAAAAATTTAAATAATATATATACACGCGCACACACACTGGGGGTACAGAGTGGCATCAATTATATAAAATGACCGACATGCAAAATAAGGACAAACAAGCGCAAACAGATACAGAAGGGCCATTCTCATGAGAGCTTACAATCTAGAGGAAATGTTTTCGCACTGGCAGATGTTACATTGCCGCCATGGGCAGGAGCTTCTCACTGCTCTTTCAGCTGCAAAAATGCCGGCAAGTTAATAAATATTGTCCTACTTCTTTTCTTACATCGGGAGCTAGTGGTTAGTACAGGTCAGGAGAGGGCCAGTATTTATCGGCGCACTTTCATTAATCACCTAAGGGAGAAGCTGTGATCTACTTCAGTGACATCTCTGCATTGGGGAGAGAGGAAGAACAGGCTGCTGGGGAGGCCATTGGTTGACAGCCACATGTGAAGTAGCTGAGGGCCGCATGTTGCCCGCCAATAATGTTTTCAAAATTTGCCTTCGGTGAATGCTTAAAGTTTCACTTAACGTGTGCATCTGTGTCAAATTTTAGTTATTCATGGCTTCAGTTATCAAGCACGTATATAATGTAAAAACCTATTGTTACTTTTTTCAGTTCTAGTAAACTGTCACGTACGGAACACCTGTGAACATGGGACCTGCATATAGGACAAGGGTTAATACACAGGTACATAGCTGGCCCACTTTTCACCTTCTGTAAAGGTCACTTAAATGAACAATATCTCCCCAAACTCCATTCCAATATAACATCTGTCATGAACAGCACACCATATGTCTTAGGTTTTTCCCAGAGAGGTCACTGGCGGTGAAAGAGGAAAATTCACGTGTCTGATCCCAGACACACCTGTTCAATTCTGATTTTCATATTACCATGGTGAGACTTATGTACTATTTTTTCCCCATTGAAACAGCATAAGACCACCCCTGTCATATATCAGCTCTGGCTGACAGTTTTATGACTTAGAAAAAAAACCTTCTTTTGCGCCATTTACAAGTTGACTCTATATATGAGTTGGCCAGTTTTTAATTGCACTACTTACAAAATCATATTCTTTATTCAACCCCTTCAGGACTTTTTCACATTTTTCACTAGTCCATGGGACAATGATTACATATATTCATTGTAGGTACCTGCAACATATTATTATGCCTTGACGTGGCTGGTATCTGGACATCACAGCTTTTCATTGGGTGACTCTGGTGACCATCTTGGAATTTTTGTTTCTCCTAGAATAAAAGCCAAATATTTTGATGAGGGGTGATCTGAGGGCAGTGTGGTGAAGCTCAATTGGACCCAATATCACACATTATGGGACAAAAGAATTTCAAAATTGTGGTTTGCAGCTTTAATTGTTTAGCTGAACACGTTTTTTTTTTTTTTTTACCGGTGCTAAAATAGAATACCATACCAAACAGATATTGTTCAACTCGTTATTAAAGAGCCACTGAATTAACATGAGCTCAAACCGATGTAAAACACATTTAGGAACAAAAGCATTTTTACTTTGCATCCCTTGCGACGTACATTTTGTCCTTAATAGGGTAGGATCCAAATGACAGATACATGTTTAAGGGGTTACATCTGTGATTTTGTTTTTAAAATAAAAATCTGACGGCTACAAGCTTGTTTTTTTAAACGTATAAAGTTATTTTGTACATACAGCAAGTTGTTTCTTGGTAGGGACTTGATTCTCTATTGCTACTCCTCACTGGGTGTTAAACAGGTATGCACAGGAAAGCTCCCCTTCAACTTTCTTTATTGGCCCCCTGATAAGGACAGGGTGGGGGACCAGAGGAAGAATAAATCATGCTCAAATCTAAATCTTTGCCTTAACCATGGACACATTTGCCTAAGAAGACTACTTAGATTGTTAAATTCTTTACAAAATGCTTTTAGGTCAGCTTTAAGGGCATGTAAAGCACCACAGGAATGAGATTTACTAGTAGGAGTCGCAGATCTTCTTTCGTCCTTCATTGCCAGAGCTATCTGCCACCGAATACTCTCCCGTGCATTACAAGAGCCTCCTGAAACAAAGGAGAATTGTACTGCATGTTCAGTAATTGTAATAGTCGTAATAATAATTGTAGTTAATTATAGAGTGTAGTCACTTAGTTACATTTCTGTCCCAAAGCGCTAATAACCATACTGGCAGACAGAGAGACATACAGGAAGTTTGGGAGTAAATGTAAGTCCATTATGAGAATTTGTGTGTTTGATTAGTGTTAATACACTGCGTGACGGGAGCTCGAAGCCTAGTGCCAATATAAATGTGCATTGTTCTACTCCCCAGACTCTGAAATACTTGTCTGCCAGCCCCTGCCAGCATCACAGTCCCGAAATAGTTCAAGAATTTCTAACGGCGATGAAGGTGCATAAACTCACCAAGTAAGTGCAAATTAATGGAGACAATTGGCTTAGAGTATAAGTACTGTACTCACTAATTGCATGTACTGTAGCGTGGGCATGTATATTCAGGCAGTGGGTATTAAATCAGTTCATCAGTTTGGCAGATACACCTTTGGATACAGTATCTATAAGAAGTACAGTAGATATATAGGATTTTAGCTTGGAGTGGACCAAAAAAGCAGGAGATGGAAAATATTGGTGAGGTGTGAGCCGAGAACTTGAAAACGTTTCTTAAATGAGGTTAGGAGAGAGGTGACGGTGTGATGATCAGAGTTCAGAAGATAGGGTGATCTGAATGTACAGAAACAAGGCAATTGAGACTTATGGTGCTAACAGATGGGACGGGCTGTGTAGGAAGCAAGGTTCTAACTGGAGTTAAGTGGGAGATAGTAGACCTTAGGTTGTATGTTCTTTTCTACAGTTATCAGTTTGGGAAAATTTGCGTTTGTTTTTATGCGATAAATATTGCATTTTTTTCATCTCCACTGCATTGCTCTGTAAATGACTCTGGCACCATCTAAAAGAAGCATGAATTGACACCAGGATATGTGTTTGGCAGAGAAGTGTGCTCGTAAAGTGAGCACAGTATATTTTAGTTACTCTTCTGTAGCCAAGAGCTGCACAGTTTCCGGTGACTCGTAAGATGTAATGTTGGGTCACCTGCTGACTATACCCCATTGTATATATAAAAAACCAACGCATTAATCCCAATAATAACATCTTCCACGTCTTTCAAGCAGTGCCTATTGGATCAGTTGTGTGAATAAGTCAGTATGAAAGCAATACGGGAGAGGCAGCCACTGCTGTGGGAATGAAACAGAAATCTAATGTCAGCTTTACATGATGTGTGTGCCCATGTACTGTAGCAAAGTGCAGCTCTAAGGCTCAGTCCTATCCAATAGGCTGTAAAGCTGTCTCGTGCTGGAGATGAGTTTAGTCCCATTCATTTGAATAGAGCTGAACTCTTCGCTAGTACTGGGAAGATGGCTTCTCAGTCAAATTAATAGGTTGCAGAGACCTACTCAAGATGTCCCGAGTTAAACTTGGGCATGATAGGAATAATGATGTCATCTTCATGCATGCTGTAATGGAAAACATATGTTGTAATAAATAATCTTTCCTTGTGAATGCATGTATAATGATTTCAACATGGATGCCAGTGGAGCACACAAATCAAAGCAGCAGCACTTGAGTGCCAGTGGGAAAGTTTCCTAACCGTGCAGATGAGTCTCTTTCAATTATGAGTCACCTCTTCTCAATAATCCCTTTTGTTTTTTTTTATGTTAAAAAAAGCTGTCTTTTATAAACAAATAAACAGCAGCTTATTGCACGCACAGGCCTCCCCCTCCCTTCCCTCCCTTTACAGACATAATACACAGATGTATCATATGGAATGGGTGCCACAAATATAAAAGAAACCATTGCAACAAAAGGAGTTTCTTTCCTGAACAGGGATATATTGAGAAGCAGAAATATTATACGATCATTCTGTCTCTCAATATACACTTACACATATTTATCACTTTTTATTTTATGCACATGAATATATCTGGCTAGCGCTATTGTTTTTGTGTGTGTATAATATCACTTGTGAGCACATTCACGTCTTAGACAGGTCTGCAACCCTGCCTTTCAACCATTATCACCTCGCATACAGTGCTCCCACTGCAGCAAGGGATTCTGGGAAATTACATGCAAATGAGCACACAATGTGTCACTTTTTGCCTGGAGTATCCATTCACATGGAGACCATGTAAGCTGATGTATCGCCGTTCACACAGCTTTTAAACACAGCATGCGACTAGCAAAGTAAGTTTAAACCAGTCACAGACCACAGAGGTTTTCTGTCGCCTTTTTCACCGACCATAACTTAAAATGTATATGGTAAACCTACCCAGCCTAGAAATATTTCAAAGCAAGTATAGAAAAACCTCACACTGATGATACCCAGCAAGGTTGAAACATGCCTGTGAGTGGTCTGTACTTGCTTTGCTAGTCCCATGCTGTGCTTAAAAGCTGTGTGAACAGCGATACATCACCCTAAATGGGCTCCATGTGAATGGATATTCCAGGCAAAAGGTGACACATTGTGTGCTCATTTGCATGTCATTTCCTAGAATCCCTTTTTGCAGTGGGAGCACTGTATGCGAGGTGATAATGGTTGAAAGGCAGGGTTGCAGACCTGTCTAAGACATGTGAATGTGCTCACAAGTGATATTCTTTATTGACACACACACACAATTTCTGCTGTGTACCAAAATAAATTCAAGTTACAGTTAAATATGAACATGGGCTTAAAGTGCAGTCCATCAGCTTTAATTTGAGGGTACTCGTATCCAAATTGGAGGAAGGGTTTTGGAATTACATCTCTTTAATATGTAGCCCCCTCTTTTTCAAGGGACCAAAAGTACTTGGACAATTGACTCAAAAGCTGTTTCATGGACAGGTTTAGGCTATTCCTTCGTTATTTCATCATCAATTAAGCAGGCAAATGTCTGGAGTTGATTCCAGGTGTGGCATTCGCATTTGGAAGCTGTTGCGGTCAAAGGAGCTCTCAATGCAAGTGAAACAGGGAATTCTTAGGCTGCAAAAAAAAAAGAAAATCCACCAGAGAGATTGCAGGAACATTAGGAGTGGCCAAATCAACAGTTTAGTACATTCGGAGAAAAAAAAGAACACACTGGTGAGCTCTGCAACACAAAAAGGCTTGGAAGTCCACAGAAGACAACAGTGGTGGATGATCGTAGGATCCTTTCCATTGTAAAGAAAAACCCCTTCACAACATCCAGCCAAGTGAAGAACACTCTCCAGGAGGTAGGCATATCATTATCCAAGTCTACCATAAAGAGAAGACTTCACGAGAGCAAATACAGAGGGTTCACCACAAGGTGCAAACCATAAGCCTCAAGAATAGAAAGGCCAGATTATACTTTGCCAAACAATATCTAAAAAAGCCAGCCCAGTTCTGGAACAGCATTCTTTGGACAGATGAAGCTAAGATCAACCTGTACCAGAATGATGGGAAGAAAAAAGTATGGGGAAGGCTTGGAACGGCTCATGATCCGAAGCATACCACATCATCTGTAAAACATGGTGGAGGCAATGTGATGGCATGGGCTTGCATGGCTTACAATGGCACTGGGTCACTAGCGTTTATTGATGATGTGACAGAAGCAGCCGGATGAATTCTGAAGTGTATAGGGATATATTGTCTGCTCAGATTCAGTCAAATTCAGCGAAGTTGCTTGGACGGCGCTTCAATTTACAAATGTACTATAACCCAAAACATATGCGACAGCAACCCAGGAGTTTTTTAAGGCAAATAAGTGAAATATTCTGCAATGGCCAAGTCAATCACCTGATCTCAACCCGATCGAGCATGCATTTCACTTGCTGAAGACAAAACGTAAGGCAGAAAGACCCACGAACAAACAACAACTGAAGACAGCTGCAGTAAAGGCCTGACAAAGCATCACAAAGGAACAAACCCAGCATTCAGTGATGTCCATGCGTTCCAGACTTTAAGCAGTCATTGCCTGCAAAGGATTCTCGACAAAGTATTAAATATGAACATTTTATTTATGATTGTGTTAATTTGTCCAATTACATTTGAGCCCCTGAAATAAGGGGACTGTGTATGAAAATGGTTGCAATTCCTAAACATTTCATACGATATTTTTTTTCAACCCCTTGAATTAAAGCTGAAAGTCTGCACTTCTATTGCATCTCGGTTGTTTAATTTCAAATTCATTGTGGTGGTGTACAGAGCCACAATTATGAAAATTGTGTCAGTGTCCAATTATTTCCGGACCTAACTGTGTGTGTGTGTGTATACACACACACACACACACACACACACACACACACACACACACACACACACACACGTACATACACACACACACACACGTACATACACACACAAACACACACACAACAATCAAGTGAAAAACGTCTAAAAATATTAACGTTATTGTGTGCGGGTCTGTACAGTCAAAGTAGTATACCAATAGAAATAGAGTAAATAACACACACACACACACACACACACACACACACACACACACACACACACACACACACACACACACACACACTGAGGAGGACATTGAAAAAGTATAGTATATGATGATGTCATGAAAGTGGAAAAGACAGATGAACTGAAACAAGCTATAAGGACACAAAAGCTACAACCAATTAATAGAACCGCAGTAATTAACCATATAAAACAAAGTACAGAACAAACAATGATGCACAAACACAAGACTAGACGACAGAATTCAAGTGAATATTAAAAATAACTCGTAGAACAGTATGAAACAGTATGAAAAAGTATTAAGGTATTACTGGAGACTCCAACAGGGAAAAAACACTTTCACCACGATACTGTATCTACAAAACAAAAAGGGAAAGCACAAGCTCAATAGCATAATTCAGTTAAAAAGAGGTTTTAATCAGACCAGAAATCTAAAAACATTACAATCACAAACACCGGTAGGTATTGCACATGTCAGAGTTAAATATCAGAAGTCTGCTGCTGGAACCATCAGGCAGGGACATCAGCCGGGAGCTCAGTGTCTTTGGTCTATGGATGCACTTCTGCTACAGGACTAGGGGAAGATGGCACAACCCCAACAAATGTCCTCCAGAACTTTGGCACTGCAAGCAACCGTTCCTCCAAAGCTTCCGTCACCATGATGACGTAATGATGTGAGCAACAAGAGCGGAAACACAGCTCTACTCATTTCGTCGCAGATTACGCGACTTCATCAGGGATTGCATATTGGATGGACTAATGGCCCTTAAATAGTCCAGCAATTAATTGGTAATAAATAAGGGTGTTAACCGTTCATGTGAGTGTTCAAAAAATTTCACCCTCAGCGATAACACAGAGACAAACATATAGAAGGCATATCGATTAGCCCCCTATAGGGGTGGTATGGTGAAAGCATACATATATGAAAAATATATCAAATCTAACAATAAGAACAATGAACAAAAATAAATATACAAAGTACATAGAACAATCTACCTGTAATCAAGTAATCTGTCATAATGATCATAAGCAAGTACCTATGAATTTGCCTAGAGAGCTGTCAAGGAATAAACACAAATAAAGATAAATTGAAAAATTATATTCTAAATGAAAATAATATATTTAAAAAATATAAATATGTGAATGCAAAAAGGAGACAATAGTGTGTGATGAAAATAAACATATTGAAGTGTGTGTGTGTGATCAATAATAAGAGAACCACCATATATCCATCACAAGTTACAATATTTATATGAACAATTGATACAGTACTATAAATATTACATTGTGTAGAAATGAAATTTGAATATCACTGTTGCTTGTCCTAATTCATAAAGGACTATTAAACATCAGGACCCATAGTTAATATAGTATCAGAGGGAAACATATAGTCCTAGGACACAGGCTAAAGTAACCTTATACCGACATCTCTCGCTGAGTCATGAACCAGAGATAATATATAGATAGGTATGATCCGGACGGTCAAACAAGCATACTTGTATCCAGGCACTCATTTAACCCCCTGGTGAAAGAGTCCCCAGAGTATATATCCACAAAGCCTCCTTTTTGAACATGCGCTTTAACCTATCCCTCCCAGAACAGAGAGGAGGGGAGTAGGGGTGTGCTCAAGCCCCATTATCCTCAGAGACCCCTGATCCCTGATCCAGGATTATGTCTCTGTGTAAGTGTCTGGATAGACTGCGTGCTGTTACCGTGTATAATATTACGCTGGTGCTCTATAAATCTTGTGCACGGGTGGTGCGTCCCATATACTGGGGACCACACGAGCAACAAACCATATAAACCACATAGGTAGGTAGACAATTTATAGTACCCCTAACCTTGAGCACATATTTTTTTAGAAAAGGAGCAAAGTTGTCCACAGTAGCCATATGTTTACATGTGAAACAACAACTTTTACCACAAATGGAATTTCCATATAACAGGGTACGTGCCCCCAATAATCCATTCCCAACTTCTCTTAGTTTGCTAGGTACCAATACGCTTTTAATATTCTTAGCTTTCCTGTAAACTACTGGAATCTGTTTAGGTAAGTTGGGACCCAAGATCGGATCACTCAGTAAGATGTCCCAATGGTTCTTCAGGATACCCTTGATGGAAAATGGCCTGGTTTTATATATATATATATATATATATATATATATATATATATATATATATATATATATTGCATAATAAACTATGGATAATCCGAAATTGTTGAGCCTGGCGGATTACCTCTCTCCTATCGTTATTTCTCTCTACTATCTCTAGTGGAACCACTTTTCATTTAGGATTTAACAAGTAGTGCATTTCTATATGGTTTCTTTGTGTGGTCTTCAGTATGTGTCAAACAAAAACATGAGTTGAAAAAATATATATATTTATATTTAGCAAAGGGAGTGTGGCAGGAAGACACCATGTCACCAAAGCTTTTCACAGCAACACTTGAAGAATTGCTCAAAATCTTGAATTGGGAAGAAAAAGAAATCAAAATGAATGGGTAATAGGTGATTTAAGTAGCCTACAAGTCCAGAAGATCTTCAGTAATAAGTGAGAGAAGCAAGTAAGAAGGCCTCCATATGAATCTCGGCAAGACCAAAATTGATGTTCAACAAATGTCAACTTTTACAAAGATCAAAATTAATGGAATAAAACTATGTCTATTTTTACAAGCAAGTATTAATGGATGGGACCCTTTCGAAATCAATAGGAGAATGGAAATGAAGTGCCTTAAGAGGTAAGAGTGCGACCAGTGTATTCTTCCTGTACTCACGTATGGATGTGAAGCTTAGATCCTAAATTCGAAGAAAATTCAGAAGCTTCAGATAACTCCAAGAAATATGGGCAGATATACAGTATGCTGGGTATTACCCAAAAAAGACAGGAAAAAGAATGGATGGGTTGGAAAGCAAATAAAAGTCGGTGACATTACAAAGGGGAAAAAATTAAAATGGCAGTTGGCCAGACATATCGCACGAAGAAATTAGTTGGATATAGATGGTACTCATCTAGATTCCAAAGGATACAAAGAGACCAAACCGATGACCAAAGGAAGATGAGAGGGTGACATTAGGAAATGATTTGGAAAAACATGGAGAACAATGGCCTGTAATCGCAATACCTAAAAGATCATTAGGGAGGCCTTCATCCAGCACTAGATAAACACGGGCTGAAATGATATAGACACAGTATTTTTTTTTTTTACATCTTTTACAAACTGTGTCCATAGGTGGTGCTATAAACTTGAACACGACTTTTTGGCTTGGTTGGCCAAATCACTTCTCAAGTCGCTGCGTCTTCCTCAGTCTTGCAACGCCCTGACGAAGTAGCTTTTTTGATCTTTAAGCATGATCGGCAGCAACAGAGAGCACTATCTATGATTCCTACCAAGAAAATACTTTACTGCCCTTTTATTACATTGGGAAATAAGTATGTTGAATCAAAGAATATGTTATCTTTGAAAAAGCACTTTCCATACAGCAGTTGTTGCATGTGTGTAATGCTTTGTGTCCACAATGCTGGTGTCTGAAAGCACTATTGAAACAGAGGTGGCAGCTGCTGTGGTAGAAAATACATCAATAAGATTTTGGAGCTTCAAAACCACACTTTCAGTTATTGTTTGTTTAAAAAGAATTTGACTTCATTAAAGTGAAATATTTATTAAAACCTTCAATCATACTTCAATGTTTAATATTCTTAGACCTGCGTTCCATTACATAATTGCGTATTTGATTGTATTGTGATGTACTGAGTACACTGTTGGCACTGCGTTAAAATGTGCATTCCCTCTTGGCTGACAAAAAAATTTCTTGAGAACTTAACTATCCCATTAATTTCTTTAAATGTAATTGTGCTTTACGCTTTTGCTGCCAGTGGGGCTAGAAAAATATTGCTTACTCTGGCAGACTAAATGGTAGAGTAAGGGTTTGTGAAAAGATAAAATCAAAGCGCTTATGTGTTAACCCTGAATTTATTACTATATTGTATATATATATATATATATATAATATATATATAAAACCAGGCCATTTTCCATCAAGGGTATCCTGAAGAACCATTGGGACATCTTACTGAGTGATCCGATCTTGGGTCCCAACTTAGCTAAACAGATTCCAGTAGTTTACAGGAAAGCTAAGAATATTAAAAGCGTATTGGTACCTAGCAAACTAAGAGAAGTTGGGAATGGATTATTGGGGGCACTTACCCTGTTATATGGAAATTCCATTTGTGGTAAAAGTTGTTGTTTCACATGTAAACATATGGCTACTGTGGACAACTTTGCTCCTTTTCTAAAAAAAATACTGCACCGACACACTTTATTCGAGCAAATACCCAGTATGTACCTGGCAGATACCTGGAATGCGCCGCTCCTCACCTCTGACAAGCCCCGTTGCGTTTGCCTTCCCAGCCTGGGTTCATGCCTGGCTGACGGGCGGCTGATCTGTTAAATGATAATGATTAGGATTTAATAGGCTGCAATGCTTCGCGTGTCTACCAGATGGCATAAATTCATGAATTGTAATGCAGTATATATATATATATATATATACTGTGCAGTATTGCAGCCAGCGGGAATAAAATGCTTCAATCCCTGCCTGGAAAATACCTCAATGCACTCGGGCAGAAAACAGTCACAAACCTCAATACACCCGGGTATACCCGAATTCGTGGGACTAGCCGAGCTCGAATAAAGTGTGTCGCCAGTGTATGTGCTCAAGGTTAGGGGTACTATAAATTGTCTACCTACCTATGTGGTGTATATGGTTTGTTGCTCGTGTGGTCCCCAGTATATGGGACGCACCACCCGTGCACAAGATTAATAGAGCACCAGCGTAATATTATACACGGTAACAGCACGCAGTCTATCCAGACACTTACACAGAGACATAATCCTGGATCAGGGATCAGGGGTCTCTGAGGATAATGGGGCTTGAGCACACCCCTATTCCCCTCCTCTCTGTTCTGGGAGGGATAGGTTAAAGCGCATGTTCAAAAAGGAGGCTTTGTGGATATATACTCTGGGGACTCTTTCACCAGGGGGTTAAATGAGTGCCTGGATACAAGTATGCTTGTTTGACCGTCCGGATCATACCTATCTATATATTATCTCTGGTTCATCACTCAGCGAGAGATGTCGGTATAAGGTTTCTTTAGCCTGTGTCCTAGGACTATATGTTTCCCTCCGATACTATATTAACTATGGGTCCTGATGTTTAATAGTCCTTTATGAATTAGGACAAGCACCGGTCGCAAGTTGTGGACATCAGAGCAGGCAGCCCTGATCACGAGAGGGATCCCCCTGCTCGTGGACTTAGGACGCTAATAGCGGAAGTCAAGGCTGGCTGCCCTTGATCACGAGATTGATTTCCCCTGCTCGTGGATCCAGATGGCTCCTTCCCGGTCCAGGTATTGGTTGCTTATGTGTGGTGCTCAGCTGCCTAACAGGTGACTTATGACAGGTTGTTGGTGATTGGTTAAATTTTAATTGTTTGCACTTGGGGTGTGGGTATATAAGTATGGTTACTGTTAGTTTGGTGGTTGCACGGCCCTGAGGAAGGTCTCCCTGTGAGACCGAAACGTTGGCTTTCGTGTATCTGTTTACTTCAATACAGATTACTTTGGATTACTCCTTGCTGGTTGCTGTCTCTTTACTGGTCTTTGGGCTGGTTCATATGCTATATATATATATATTATATATATATATATATATATATATATATATATATATATATATATATATATATATATATATATATATATATATATATAGCATATGAACCAGCCCAAAGACCAGTAAAGAGACAGCAACCAGCAAGGAGTAATCCAAAGTAATCTGTATATATATATTATATATATATAGCTGCCCAAGTGAAAATGGGGACTCTCACTATCCCAAGATGAAGTAACAATGGAATAAGATATACACTAAGGCGAATAAATATATTACTGATGAGATTGTTTAACTAATGGGGGCCAAGTTACCCACAGACACAACAATATTACAATAAAAAAAATCTAATTTATTTAAAACACAATCATAAAATATTAAAATTATATAACCAAAAAACAACCAATCAAAGATCCTATATAGAATCCATCTAAGCATATACAAACTTTACACACGAGAAATACTATCTACGAGAAATTATAAACCGCACAGTAGAAAAAATTGCCCACACACAGACGAAGAGGAATCCGGCTTTATAAATAGGCAGCGCATTCAAGCCTTTGAAAAAAGGAATAGACTAAGTTATTTTGAAACAACAACCACTGCGTATATTATCTAGGAAAATAGACTGTATCAATTATAAAACTTATCCTTACCATCGAGAGGAAACAATATTCAAACTTTCTGAAAGCGATATATTGTCCCTATATCAAGGAACTTGGAACATTCATTATCATATCCTCTTCTGGTTATAGTAGCATATTTGAAATAATTTTCACTGGATGTTCTGATATATACCATGGCAAAGTGTGCACACATACTAAGGGTTGATTAAGCTTACTCAAATCTAGGGGTCTATATGCTTAGATTCTATATATAGGATCTTTGTTTGTTTTTTGGTTATATATTTTAATATTTCATGATTTTGTGTTTGAAATAAATTCGATTTTTTTTTTAATTGTAATATTGTTGTTTGTGGGAAACTTGGTCACCATTAGTTACACAATCTCATCAGTAATATATTTATGCGCCTGAGTGTATATCTTTTTCCAGAGTAAAGGGTTGGTTGCTTTGGCTTGTTTGGAAGTTAAGCAGCATTTCCTTGGAATGGTGACTCTAAATGGGGGTGTGCTGGTCAATCGTTTCCTTGACCCTTAGCACATGCTGCCTCTACAAGCAGCCCAATGAAGATAAGGGGAAAAAAAGAGAGAGAAGCATTGCCTGTTAACGATCTTCTTGAACACAGTGATATTATAGTAAGGGAGTAGCTAGCGAAACTCAACGCCCTCCCAAGTCTCTGTTTACCATACAGTAATGTACTAACTAACTAACTTTAAAAAAAAAAGTTATGTGATTTTGTAAAAATAAGAAATTAGGGACTTCCTGGAGGTAGAGTAATAACATGGCTGCATTTCTCAGGAGCTCACGTTCGGCCTACTAACAATCCGCAGACATCGCTGGTTTTCTACAGCAAAAGTGCAGATTAATAGGCATCGCTAGGCAGTGTACCATCAGCCTGCTTTACTGAGACCATTATTGATCTGATGGGTCATTTCCCCAGAAGTCAATACTTAAAAGAAAATCTGAGGCCTAACCCTGTGCCTCAGTAGCAGTTTCAGGGAAGCACATGCGCAGGGCTTGTTCCATAAACTGTCTCTCTGTGAGTGAGGGGATCCTTATCTCCTCTATCACATCTACTGTGGGTGCTGGTGCCCGTGCTGTGGGACATACTATCTGTGGACAGACCTTTTGGTGATCCCGTAGTAGTATCGCTGATGCAAAAATCCGCCTGCCAGCAGAAGCATCTGCCTCAGAGATTACAGATTCTTGCTACAATGCCTGTCTTAGCGGCTAGGATGGAGGAAACTCGCACGCAGACCGGGAGGGTGCAACAAGAAGATATTACAATTGCTATTCATTATATAGAACTCTTAACCACACAGTTAATGCAAGAATTTAGACAAAATATGAGGGAATACGTTGATACTATGAAAAGAGAAATTGCTGAATTGAGGTGTCCTGCAAAACATGGTCAAGAACAGCCACTGCCCGCAGCCCAACTCACCCCTGAATACCCCAGGATGGTAATGCCTGCAAAACATGGCCAAGAACAGCCTCTGCCCACAGTCCAACTCACCCCTGAATACCCCAAGGTGGTAATGTTGCAGAAAGGGGGTTTCAATGCCCAGCCTAAGGAGAAAGTTTTAGAGACAGGACCTAGAGCATGAGCATCTCGGGCTTACCTGATCTAACAGTCAGCCAGCCATTTACAGGTCTAGCGGAAGCACTCCATTACCAGGCATATCTGATCAGTAAGTTTACCTTACCAGCAGCAGGCTCAGACTACGACTTCCATCTTGAGCCGCCACATATCGCTGCCGTATCGCCGCACACCCAGCTCAGCCCTGGTCTGGTCATGTATAAGTCACTGAGCTGAAAAATGGTACAAGAGGGACCCCGAGGGGGACGCGTTGTACCCCCGATTACCGCCGGCAGCGTGGAAATGGCGGTACATGACCGCCTGATTCCTGTACACAGCGGGGGGCAGCCCTTCATGGTGGATCCGCTCGCTACGGACGCTCCTCTTTCCTTCAGGAATAATATCCCATATTATAGACAATCATTTAATTTATCAGTGTGAAAGCGTTGACGTTTAACTCTGCGTTAGCTGCACTGTGTGTCAATATAACATGTTTTCCCTTCGCAGAGTCCTAGACACAGTTGTGTTTGTTGTGGTCCTGTTCTATGTTGTTTTATAATGTTATAATATGTTTTCTTAATGCCTCCACATGACTGCTCACCTTGTTGAAACATATGCCTCTGGGAGAAGTTCACTTTATCTGTTTATTGTTCTGTTAAATGTGTTATTAAGCCTCACTATAACTCACCGCTTTGAAGACTATTAAACTGTAAATAATATTTTAGGTTATAAATGCTGAGGATTTTATATTTGTTTTTTATTATCCTGACACATCAGATAACTCAATATATGGGGACCTTTAACATCTGTTAGCTTGAGAATTGTCTCCCAAAATCTCTTCAACCTCAGCTTACAGTCATCATGTCCTGTCTCCAGTCTCCTAACAATGGGATCCAGTCTCCCTAACGATGGGATCCAGTCTGTGATCAGATTATTATTATGAGGCTCCGGCTTGCTGGTATTTTAGTAGAAATCTCTCTCACAATATTTTCATCCCAGCGGCTAAAGTTTAATTTATTCTCTTCTCATTTACAACATTAATAACACATTGAAATAACTAGAGAGAAAAAAAGAAAAGAAAAAATGGGCTTTATAATTTACCTGATGTATGCACACAATAATATATACACCTGATATGTGCATATAATATACATTTTATGTTTCTATGTGGCTTTTTTGCACTACTCTGTTATTTGTGTATATATGAAAATGTATCTCACTGTATTGTTACAAAGCCTGTTAATAAATAAAGTTTAAAAAATAAATTAATCACCAGATTTAACCCCTGAGAACATGTCATCACCCTTTCTCCATTTTGGCTCATGAAGGGACTGTATATTTAAACATCAGATTTGTTTTCTGTTTCCACAGAGCAGAAAAGTTGCAGCTTCTTAACCACCGACCCTCGACTGCAGTGGAGATACAACTGGTATGTTATCGTAGTCTCATATAAGCTCATTGCAGGTCCCTCTGTCAGTAAAAGGGATAATCATCCAATCTGCAATAGTAATCATACTAATTGTACCATATGGTTATTGTAAAGCAGTAAAAGCGATAATTGTTTTAATTAAGTAACAATCCCCGAAGAACAGAATATTACTGGCCAATAATGCCCTGGCTGGACGAGTTGAAGGCCTGATGCAAAGCAGAGTGAATTTAACCCAGCCAGGGCATTATTGGCCAGTAATGCCCTGTTCTGTGTGGATTATTACTATTATAGGCTAAAAAATTTCATAAATTATAGGCTTTTTTCATAAATAGACATTTTTGTATAGTTATATAGATTTTTTAATTAAAATAAAATAGTAACTTCATTAAAGCACCACTATATACACTTAAATTGCAGCTATCTATATCCACACACTGCCACCCCCTCTGTGTACACACACACACACACACACACACAAAACAAACTGCAGCTACACACAAACTCTGTAGCTACATCCAAACTCTGCTGCTGCTACACACACATACAACACAATAGCACACACACACACAAACTCTGCAGCTACACACACAAACTCTGCAGCCGACACACACACAAACTCTGCAGCCACACACACATATACAAACTCTGCAGCCACACACACACACAAACTCTGCAGCAGACACACATAAACTCTGCAGCAGACACACATAAACTCTGCAGCAGACACACACACACACAAACTCTGCAGCAGACAGACAGAAACTGCTGCTACAAACAAACTCTGCAGACAGACACTTACTTTGCAGCTACAAATACACTCTCTCCCTCCTAAACTCAACTGTGTCCATGGAGCTGTGTTCACGGAGGGAGGGGGAGGAGTCACTGGCTGGCTGCTGCTTCCTGACCAATCCCCTGCCCTGCCTCAGAGCTGTTCTGACAAAAGAAAAAGCTGATTGGCTAGAAATAAACACTTTGCAAGCTGCCAAAAATTCCGGCCATTACTGAATGAATAATTCCTGGAATTTTAACCAATCAGAGAGCAGGGATGTCATAAATGCCCGGAATTTTACAGCTTTTGTCTATAAGGTAATATATACTCCATGCATGTCGGGTTATATGCATGAAGCTTCACAGAGCTGCCTTTCGGTCTGAAACCATAGCTGAAGCAGGTAACCTCACCACTAGCTTCTTCTGCTCCTTCTGCTTCTACTTCTGGAGCATGCTCTTTGATAAAGTGCGATCCCTCGCTCGAAACATGTCAGAGTGGATGTTTTTTGCTGTTTAATGTGCCAATAAATTTATAGCTTGCTGATCCAGAGGAGTCCCGGTCTGTTTCACTGACGTAGGCAGCAGCACCGCCTTCTTCTCTCCATTTGTTCTTCTGCTCCAAGTTAGTGCATTGCGAGGCCGTCAACTTTTATATGCTGCTGTAGATGTACAAGGAAATCTGTAAATAAAAAAAAATTATATTATTTTTTGTGATGATTAACATGTGCTTCCTCTTCTGGGAGAGAACTGAAATCATTTTTAGGAGTGGCTGGTTGAGAAAACATCGTCGTCATGTTTGGCTGCATTACAAAAATATATTTGAACTCTGTTTATTGAACAATATATTTTTATTTTGCATTACTAAATCTTTTGGTCTATTCCTCACCGATGTACACATACTAATAATAAAACCGGAGTATAGTTTTAAAAAGATATACTTTTTTTATATTTGGAAGATAGCAGTTTTTTCGAATGATTTTAGTTAAGACAGTTGACTTCATATTCTGGTCATGAAATGAGAATCAAAAGCAGGGACCCCAAACGTAAATCCAGTGATGCTTAAAGCCAGGGCTGCCGACCGCTTCTCCAACTGATCACTGGGATTTGCTTTGGGGTTGTGGTGCTTTTTGTGACGCTTTGAGTGAAATGTATGTTACAGCTGAACCTCGTTATAATGCAGTACTCAGGTCCACATAATGAGACCGCGTAATAACCGGAATTGCCTGAAGCTGATGAAGCAGGGAGAGAGCTGCAGATGCGTGTATGTCCTCGCAGAACTCCTGATCATGGCGGCCATTTTGTTTAAAAAAACAAAACTTTTTTTTAAAAACGGGAGCCACGCTGAGACTGTGTTATAAGCGGATCCGCGTTGTAGCGGATCGCGCTATAACAGGGTTGAGCTGTATTTACTTTTACCATTTTGAGATGCCAATTGATTTTTATAGTGTTCAAAACAATTATTTGAAAACTTGGCTTCTTTAGAAGAAGAAAAAAAATCAGTTTTTTTTCTGATTCCCCCCAAAATAGCCCTGATAATACTTTGTATGCGCATGTGATGCATTTAGTGGAGTCTGTTTTTAAATCCTCATCTCAAAGTCTTATCCATAGGGTTTTGGAGTAGACAAAAAGGGCTGTAAGGATATTCTTTTCTCACGGTTCATCTGTTCCCGAGGTTTGGAAGGAAAAGGCTAGCGCAACAGGTTGTTGTGTGAGAAACTTAAGCCAATAATAAACTCTTACATTTAAGAGACAATCCAAGCAGCTTTAAAAAAAAAAAAAGTATATATTTTTGTTTTAATATATGCAGCCTTTGATTACCTTTATTGAAAATCTAAGCTGCAGATTAATTGGTTCTCCCGTGATAAACCAGCAAAGATCCTGCTTCCCAGGGTTCATTAGATGACCGCCTTTCAGCTTCAATCAATCCTTCAATCAGTGTAACTCAGCAGCTACAATGTATTCTTATATTACTAAGGTAACATCTATTGTTACAGTTTGCTGTTCAAACTGCTGGAAACATTGGCAACAAATGATCACAAACAGGAAAGTGTTGCAAAGATCTTGCACTTCTGGGGAAGTGGGTTAAAGCCTACTATAGAAGCCAAAAGGTGCTCAGTATTTTAAAACTCATTAAAAATGGCATTGAGTTGAATTTAAAATAAAAATGGTAGTAAGTATTATCTAATATTACAAAACTGATTTATAACACACACATAGGATATTACTTGGATTGCTCGTTAAAACGCAGTGACTCTGGTCCCCCCAGCTCTGGGATGAGTAATGTGAAAAGGGGGTGGAAATGAATACCTTGTATCAAAGTACTAATGGAAAAAGGAACATTAGAGGACTTGATATTAAGTAGTTGATACAGTTTAGGAATTACACAGAATTGGTAAATCTAAGTAGGATATTTTACAGTTCTAAGTTACATAAAAACTCCAAAGTTCCTGTCACAAAAGGTACCCATGTGAGACACTTTAATCACAGGCGGTTCAATTGCCAGGCCTCATTCAGTCTCAGTTGTACAATATGCATTTTCTTTTAAATTGTAAAGTGAATAAATAGTAAATCCATGGTAGAACTGAAACTACTTTTTGACTCTAGTATGCTGTAGAAGATGTGTGCAGGGGTTTTTAAACAAGAGACTTATTTTAGGGGAAAATATAGTCTTTTATTAGCCGAAGCGTTCACAATATAAAATCTGCTTTGAAACACTGACTATACAGTGCTTAGTCTATCTGCAAGTTGGGAGACTAAGCAATGATAACACATGAGTCCGACATAGGCAAGTTTTACCTTCAGGGTCCCCAGCTTCCTCCTGGCTGGGATAGGGAGTTAAAAAGTTCAAGGGCAGGGTGCTCTCCACAATGGGCCAGGGTGTCTCCCTGGATCAGAGAGTCTGAGTACCTTGTGCAGGGTGGTCTCTCTTGCGCAGTTCAGGTGCAGTAGCTTCCTGGATCAGAGTGTCCCTGAGACTGAGAATTGTACTCTTTTATATGTCTCTAATGCAAGAGTGCGCAAACAGGGGGACGCAAGATTTTTCTGGGGGGGCGGGTGGGGGACCATGGTTGCAGAGACACCCTGCTCTTACCAAAGGCATTTAAATTAAATTATGGGGGGGCGCGCGAGGCCTCTGTAACTCAACTTGCCGAGATTCAGATGCTTGGTGTGACGCTTCGCCATGGCAACGCGGCATCAAATGACGCCGTGGAGTTAAGTGATGTCATGTCACATGACCCCATGGTGTCATTTGATGCCGGCAAAAAAGGTAAGGGGGACGCAAGCACTGGGGGGAGCAGGTAGGAGGGCGCAGCTCCAAAACTTTGTGCACCCCTGCTCTTATGAACCAGCTGAGGAGGTCAATTAAGCCTGCCTGCTTTGAAATTAACCTAAGTGCTGGCGCAAGCTCTGTATACCTGTTTCCTTTGCATCATTATCTGACAGGGGATCCACCCTATCATATCATATATCGTATGCAATAAAACAATTACTGCTATTGATGCACTGTTATCAACTTCTCTCACAATACAGATGGTAGAGGAAAGCGAAGAAAGACTGACAGAGGAACAAATTGAGCAACTGATCCAGACAGTGACGGGCATTCTACCAGGAGACCCCGAGGCAGAGATGCAGGAGCAGTCGGAAATGGACAATGAAGACAAGTAAACCTGCATGGAGGAGCCCACATCTTTTCACTACAAACCAGATTAAAATGCAGTAGCTATCTCAAATTATTGGTCTCAACATTAGATTAGTGGAACAAAATGATAGTTTACAAAAGCCAATGGGGGATATTCATTAAATTGCGATAGTGTTAATTGAGGCACTATCGCAGTATAAAGAATAGCCTCAAATGTCTTCTGCTCCTTGAAGGTCTTTTAGATCAAAGTACTGTTTTCATGTCAGAGTTGGCATTAGACTGGATCCCACAAGTTTTTTCCAATGTCCACACTGAACAATATGCTTATTCTGCATAAAGTACAATTCATGGGAGTCAGAAAAGCAACAATTCTTTACAAAGAAGCTTTATTTCTTATTTAAATATTGCTAAATCATTACCTTTTTTGGTCTGTAAAATGGTTAGGTTACCTGTTTAAAAAATAAACCAAGGGAACTGACATGCCTCATATCATACATTAAAGAACCAAATCCTGTCGTTCTGAACCATGCAAATTATTTGGGGGAATAACAGTCTGCAAAATAAAGTCGTTTTTATAACTAGTCTTTTGATATTACCGTGACTTCAGATTAACATGAAATGAAGCATCTGGAGTCTAATAACCTTGTATAGTAAGCTGAAATAACGCGCTCAGCTCTGGGGGTAATTACCGAGGAAGGTGCCGCCGGTACTTCATGGAGGTTTGAATCAACTGCACCACGTGGGCCAATCGGAGGCCAAGGCTGATGACATTTTATTTCGCCTGGAGGGGACAACTCAAGTAGTTCTTAATTAATTTAAGTTTTGGGTATGAACGTTCAGCACTTTCATATTGTTATGGGGATTTTTAAAAACAGTACAATTGCCATACACACCTTAGAAAAACTTGATGATAAAGCAGCATGGTCAACAATTAATATCATTGCCAAGTCCTTCACAGACTTTTAAAATTTCGGATTTTAAATACAGTCTAATGGCATGTAATTGTCCAGGGAAATGAATAGATATGCCTGTTTAGAAAAATGTCACTGGTTTACCGGGTTCTTTATGCAGTTCTTGATCCATTGCTGATACCATTGTCTTCGGTAGTATTACATTAAACTTGTTAACGACTGCCTCCAGACTCTAAAAGCGTTTGGAAGCTCGGCTCCTATAATATCCAAAGATCCATAGAACACGTTTACCTTAAACCCTTTCAGCGTCTGTTAATCTTCCATCTTCACACAGTTCATAATTAAACACACACGTTACGTACAACGCGTAAAGTACGTACGCATCTCCCTGGAACGCATATGCGTTTCATTGAAGATCATGGACTTAAGCACAAAACCATAATGTGACCATGGGACACCGAGAGGCCAACACTGGTATTGCAAGAAAATAACATAGTGATTACATGGGCCGGTGGAGCAGGGTAAAAATTGCTATATTTCACGCATCATAGCCCGTTTGTGGTTGCAATAACGTTGGCAATATCTGTAGTGATTTGTTTGAATAATTTCCAGCATGAAATACTCTGCAATAGGGAGAAAGCAAAAATGAGAAAATAGTACAAATAGAGAAAAGATATGTATTATGAAATAAAAAATGGAATAAAGTAAAAAGAAAAAGTAAAAATTCACTCACGTGAAATGCCCAAAAAACAGATACTGGACAATGGTTATCAGGGCTCTACAAATGCACTCGCCCACTCACCTGTTGCGAGTGCATATTAGCCGCAGGCGGCGGTGCTATGGTCTCCCTCTGCTGCAGTTGGAGCTCTGGTTCACTTTCTATTTTATCAATGGTCCAATTTGCCAGAAGTGGAAACACTGACTACATCCGGGTCACAGCGCTATGTCCTACTGCGCATGTTCACACTAAGGATCATGGGAGTTGTAGTTTTTATAGACCAGTACAAATTGTGTCACATACTGTGTAGATTAGAAATGAGTGAAGACAGTAACATTTCTCAGAGACTGTGCTAGGGAAAGAGTTTCTTCTGCGTGTAGATGTGTATACTCCTCTTGGTCTTTAATATATTTCAGTAAAGATGTGTCAGTTCCTCCCATATGGCCAATGTTGATATTCAGGAGGTAACCTGGATATGACATAACCCCTGAGGCTGTAATACAGCTAAAGTACTGCACATTTATACATTCACCTGTTCTCTCTGTGTGTCTTTCACAGAGGGCTGGAGCAGGACAGGCAGGGCTGCTGGTTTTGTCTTTGAAATGCAGATTGTCCTGATTTTATCATTTCATTTATTTTCCAAGTTGATAACAAGCACCCCCTGCTCCCCACACAGAGCCCCCGGAGGTCTGACACTGAGCAGAGCTGAGCTGCAACGTTCTTCATCAGAACCCTGCATTCTGCCTGCCCCAAATAACACACACCATGTTTGTGGGACCTAATACAAGGGAAATAAATGGGAAAAGTACAATAACATAACGGGAAGAAAAACAAATCACGATTAGGGTCTTTTTTTAAAAATGCTTCTTAATCATTAAATGTCATTAACTATTAAAAAGCTTCTTCAAATGCTGTTACTAGTTCTTCTTATAAGGAATTTACAATTTTACAAACAAACAAAAAATTGGTGGGCGGGGCCAAGGGGTGAAGCCTTTTTTTGTCTGGCAAGTCGCATTTTTTATAATTTGTCGAGCCCTGATGATTAGTGTAGATTTTATCCCAGGTATTTATTTTCTTCAGCCCCAGATCCTGTCATTTATGGAGAGTTGCAACATTTTATCTCTAGTTTTAAATTCACTTTAATCAAATTTGGAGAAGAGAAGAAAACGGATACACCAATAGTGTAATGGGTTTTCACTAAGTAAAGAAGGCTTATTGTAGGTTTAAAAATACTCGCAATAAAAAATATTGAATACACTTATTAGATATAGGAGAAAACAGCAAACTGGTATTACATCGTTACATAGTAGATGAAGTTGAACAAAAACATATGTCTTATCAAGTTCAACCTATGCTAAATTTAGACATCAGACACTTATCCTATATTTGTATTTACAGTATTTAGAGCGAGAGGAAGACAAACAAAACCCCAGTGAAACCTCATCCAATGATGTCTCATAAGGGGAAATATAAATTCCTTCCTGACTTCAAATATTGGCTTACTTACTCCTGGATCAACATCGTTCCCATGTCTACGTATTTGGTATATTCTGCATACCTTCCCTTTCTAAAAAGATGTCTAACCTTTTCTTTTAAAATATTTATTGTACTGTATCTGCCATCACAGTCTCCATGGGTAATGAATTCCACATTTTAACTGCCCTTACTGTAAAGAACCCTTTCCTTATTGCTGGTGACATCTCTTTTCCTCCAACCTTAAGGTATGACCCGGTGTCGTTTGTACGGCTCTTGGGATGAATAGGTCTTTTGAAAGCTCCTTGTATTGTCCCCGAATATATTTGTATATATTTATCCTATCCCTACTTAGACGCCTCTTTTCTAATGTAAACAAATCTAATTTAAGCAAGATGGAGTTAATGAATCCCTAATGGATGCTTCAAATATCAAAACAGTTTGCCTGTGGATATTCAGTATATAAACAAGTCCAAATATAGGATTTAGATGAAGTACAGAACAGTTAATAAAACATGTATATTGCCAATGTCTCAAGTCAAGATGTAGCCCATGTTGTGTGATTGAAAGCAATCAAAATGCATTCACCTTGTAACTACACTGAGCCTATGTATAGAGAGAAATCACAGCTGACCTGGTATGTCTTCTATGTGGAGCCCGCATGCATGGTGCGTCTGGTCCTGCGGCTCCGTGATCCGCAAGGCAGCTTATGTGCACCACACTGGCTATGAGAAATAAATCAGCTGATGGACGTCCGTGACGTATACTGACGATTTCCAAGGTATGGGAAATACTTCTGTTCTGATCGCGTGCTTCAGTCCGGTGGATAAGATGCGCAAATATTATAGAACAAGGAGAGAGCACTGCACAAAAATAACAATTATTTATTAGGCATAAGAGCGAAACTACTCACAAACAAAGAGAATCCTCTGACGCATTTCCTGCCTCTACAAGCTCCTTGTATTGTCCCTAAATATATTTGTATAGTTATCCTATCCCTTAGACGCCTCTTTTCTAATGTAAACAAATCTAATTTAGCTAGCTTTTCCTCCTACGTCAGATTTTCCATCCCCTTTATTAATTTGGTGGCTCTTATCTGCATTTTTTTCTAGTTCCATAATGTATTTTCTTTGGAGTGGTACCCAAAACTGTACTCCACATTCAAGGTGTTGGAGTGGTGCCCAAAACTGTACTCCACATTCAAGGTGTGGTCTTAGTAATGCTTTATAGAGGGACATACTTATGCTTACTTCCCTTCCATTGACGGAGACATTTCACGAGTGCCTGGTATGACTCCCACTGTCCACACAGTGTCTGATGTCACGTTCGGTTTCACGTGCTTGCCGTTGTTGCTGTCTGTTTCTCCACTCCTTCAGGCCTACGCGTTTTGCAGTTAACACGGCTTCATGACAGAATGAATTTGTGGTCTCCCTCCAGCCTATTTACTGTATAGCCGTAATTCTTAACCCTATTATCATACAATACTCACAGAGATCCAAATGGAAATACCACCATGCAATATTTTTATATAATATGCTTTCCCTATAATTAACAAAAATAATTCAAATATAAAATCATTTTTAATCATATAAAAATGTAACCTTTTTGATTGACATTGTTGAATCTATTCACTGAATTTATAATGATTCCAATTTAATGAATCATCTAATTCATGTGTTAATTCCATAAGCATCTCAATATCAGTAAAACATACTGTCACGTATGACACACTTGTGAGCACTTGACCTGCATATGAGACGAGTTAATACACAGCTCTCTAGCTGGCCCACTTTTTACCTTCGCAAAGGTCCCACAAATGAACAGTATCTCTCCTTAATCTGTCCACATATTACATCTGTCACGAACAGCACACAAGTGAGCATGTGACTTAGATATGCAACCAGGGTTAGTACACATGACTACTGTAGCCAACTCACCTTTCTCCTCCGCAAGGCAATTTCAATAATACTAACCCCTTACTGAATCGCAATCATATCTATACGCTTCCACCACCCGAGAAAATATGCAAAATATGTAAATTAATATATCTGCCAGTGTCTTAAGTCCTTGTTTAGTATAAAAAGAACAATGCACTTAACACACACACATCTGTTGTAGCAAAATGAGCCCAAAAATTTAAATACTCTCTCCAGAGTGTGCACCAGTTAATTCAGAGCCCAAAGCATTAATTATTTAAAAAAAATTAATATATATGAAAATACAGTGCTTCAGATTACAAAAAAATACTGTTAAAAGAACATACAATTACAGTAATTACAGAACAGTTTCTTAAAATAACAGGATAAAACATAACACAAAAATCCCTGTACCGTATGTTGCCATATGTCATAGGATTTCTGCTTGATAGGTCACTTGCGCGGAAAAATGAAAATTCACAGGGTTTTCTTGGTCCAAAGCACACCTCTGTTAAATTATGATTTCATAACTCCAAGGCAAGTCCTATATATTATTATTTTCCCATTGATACAACATAAGCCCACCCCTGTCGTAAATCGGCTGCTAGGTGACAGTTTTATGACGGGGAAAAAAAACTTGACGGTTAAATAGGTTTGCCTCAGTATATACATTCTCATAACTTAATTTCCCCAATACTTAGATATACGTGAGTCATATCAATAGATTCAGGCGATTATGATGGATGTGACGAGATTAATGACTGTCTTGCTCGTAAATTTAAGTGACAAATGAATATCTGTCCTTGACACCTCCTATCCATGTAGTGTGTGATACGGTTTAATTTGTCTTTTTCCCACGGTTACAAATATGTACCTGTTATTATGCAGAGTAGATGATATCATAAACCCAATGTATTTTCAAAATCAAACTGTAGCTACGTTAACCCCTGAAGCACCAGATTGATTCAAATACGTAATATTTAATGATATTATAATATAATTCTTATGCAATTACCACATGAATTAGATAATTGGCTAAAAACCCAGCTATATAGGGAAAGCATAGGTTATCTTAGTAATATACAGTATATTGTGTTCCACAAGGAATTAATTGATTTTACATAGTCATAACACTAGTGATATTGTTTTTATTTTTATGTCATTATACACTTGATTAATAATTGCTACATTATTCACTTATAGATTAAGTGATTGTTCCTTATTGTGTTATATCTCTAGGTGAAATAATAAAACGTATACATGCGACTTGTTAAAAATAAAAAAAAATCTTGTCTTCTGAATCAGCGACTAGTAATACAACAGATAAAATCATTATGAATGTTCAGTATAAAAGTGGATCTAACATGATTGCAAGCTAACTACATTTGTAAAGAGAGATCTATATAATGACAAGTTGGCAGTAAGAGACTGTAATTAATCTCCGACACAATAGGCCTACCTGGTGAATGATGTGAGTGTTTATATATCTTTGGTTGGTGATAGAGTAAGGGGATTCTGCCATAATCATTAATTGAAAATGTAATTATATTTTTTTCTTCCAAAGCTTTCTGTAAAAATGATTTTGACTCATCCAATTATAAAGTGGGATCTGATTTAAGTGGAGTATATGAATACCTATCAGAGAGTTACCAATTTGCTTATTTAATGTAAACAGTCTTGTCATGAATCTCTGTCCCTCCTCCCTTATTTACTTGTTTTATGATAATCGTATCCTTTTTCATTAAGGATTCCATAGTAAAATATTTTTTTTGGGGTAGATTGTTTAATATTTGGATTATTATTGGAGCATACATTTTGTAATTCCTTGTGCACCAAACTGAAAACGTTTTCACAAACTTCCCTTTGGAATGTGTAGGCTAGCAAGTAGACTTAGGTTTCAAATTGGTACAGTATGAATTGTAGTTTCAAAGTCCTCAACAGCATATCCTCTCCACATTTTTGATCCTGTGATAATAACGGAGATGTTTGAATTGTTAGAAACCTACAAAGAACTGAAAACCATTAAATCCACTTGAAGGGGCAAAAGGTAAAGCTTTTGAGAAAATACTATTTTGTTGTTTTGTAATATAAATAGTGGACATGTTAAATATTCCATTATTCTTCAATTACTCAGAAGGCTAGGATGATCCTGTAACAGGGGACTTATCCCTGTTCAGTAATGTGCCTTTAATCCAGCAGTGTGGTGGTTAACCTCTGGTAGTTAATTACTAAACACCACCTGCCCGATTTAGATTGTTTACAAAAACCTGTCTGTTCAGACAGGAAAGGACTCCTTTGCTCACGTGTGAGCTGACCTTTGGAGACAGAGCAGTGTTTTTGAGTCTCACAGGAGAGACTGACTAAAAGAACACCCATCTCTGGAGTTGACAAAGGGAAAACTACTGCACCTGAAGCTGAACCAGGAAGTGAGATTTTCCCTCCAAGAAACAGATAAGACTTTTATTCTTAAGAGACTGCTTATTTCATGTTATATGTTTTGGGGCTGCGAGAACTGCTTGACTAAGGGAGATGTGAATTATTGCATAGTGTTTCACTAGAAATACTCCCAAGTGATTAGAAGCTTTGTTCCCCCCCTGTGTTTGGATACTTTCCTGATAAAAAGGAAAAGGCACAATAAAGCCTTATTATAATTTCACATTATAAACGACTCCAAGTGTGTACCTCTGTGAACGCCCGTCTACATTTGGTGTCAGAAGTGGGATAAGAGGTGTCCTTGTAGTTAAAAAGGACCGGAGTTTTTATGTGAAATTTTTTGTTATGCTTTTTTGCCTACAAACAAGTCTGAGAAAAAAACGGAAAAAAAACCTCTCATGCAGCAGAGGCAGAGTTAAAGGTGTACACACCACTGAAACTTACACCACTGAAACTTACACTGCATTGAAACTTACAAAACCACAGATGGACTCTTTGCCCCAATCCCAAGAGGAGAGAGACTGCTGAAGCAGCTAAAACTTTATTCGCCTATCACAAAGCGTAATATGGTCATTGAAATAGGGGTTTTGCCTTCCAGCCATCGTCAGGGTTCAAGAAGTGAGTCAGCCCTTAAAGGGATAGGTGTTTGTTGTTTTCAAAAAGTTTCGCTGAAGCAGTGAATACAGATGGTGACCCACGAGTGGTACTGATTTTGCAAATAAAAGTTGCCACACCGCATAGGGCTACCAGCTGTGAATGGAGTATATGCAGAAAAGTGTGAAAATTGATAAAAGACTGTGCTGAAGCAGGGGTATATTTAGCAAACAAATGCTGAGTGTAAAATTGCCCTATAAAGGAAAAGGTTTTTCAAAGCCAATTGCTGAGTGTTGAGTCCACTGCAAAGAATGTTTTTTTTCTGCAAGAAAAAAAAGTATGCCTATTATCTTGGGAGCAAAACAGACACCCAAAGTGTGAAGTGTGAATGCCATAATACCCAAAGATGAGACTGAAAATGACTGAACTCAGGCAGAAAACCAAATTCTGTTGCTGAAGCGGAGGGATAGCACCTAGCAAATAAATGTTGTATAGCAAATAGACTTTTTTTTTACCTAGCAACTGCACAATCTTGTATACCTGATAAAAGAAAATGCATGCACAGTACTGCTGATATTGGAAAAAAAAAATTACCCAAGAAAGAAAAGTCTACAGAGATGCCTGTGAGAGCTACGACCTCTACAAGCAAAATATGCCCATCTGTAGGACTACCACAATTGGGGGTTCTAGCAAATACAGTGGCAACAGCTGCAATAGCGCCTCCTGAGGTCAGGAAGAAAATTACAGCTGATAGCCTAAAAATGGAGGACAAGATGCAGCGTTCCTGTAATGAACCCTACCCCACGGAAGAGTGGCCCTTCCAGTCCAATAAAGAGGAAGACATCTCTTACGGGGAACCCGAACCGAGTCACACCCACAAAACACCCCAAGAATGGTGGGGGTGCCTGAACTCGACACGAACCGAAAAGACCGCTCCCTTTGACGAATATGATCAGCAGGAGAAAGAGCGGGAGCAGTGGATCACCGAATATTTCTGTCAGCTAAAGCAGCTGCAAGAAAAGCCTGGCATATATAATGAAGCTGCTAAAACTTCAAATGAAGATGGAGACCCCAGTATCCCTGAAGGGACGGTGTCATCTAAATCAAAAAGGAAGAAAAAGAAAAGTGGTTCTTCCCTTACTGTGGAAGTAACAGACACGTCCGCAGATCCTGTGGAGAAAAAGGGGGACCGAGTTGCCCTGCAGCCTAGACAAAAAGGAGAATTCGTCCCACGGTTAACCGAATATCCAGAGGGCCCAAGGCAGAAGTCGTGTACCCCAAAGAAGTGTCTGTCCGGTGCCAACAGTGAGGAACCCTCAACCAACCATCCCAGGGAAGTGGAGCCGGAACCAGTGTGTGACGATCCCTTGACCAGCCCTGAAGACGCCCTGAAAATTGCCAGGCGTGACTGTGATCTACTTCGAGAACAATTGAAACTTGAGAGAGCAGATAATGCTGAGTTACAGATGGCGGTGCTCACAATGTACTCTGAATCTGGAACAGAATTGGACGATCTCAAGACTGAGCTAGATACTGCAAAGGCTACTATTTCCGCCATGGATGTAAAGCAGAGCCAATCTGACAAAATGGTGGCTACGCTAAAACGGATGTATGAGGAGGCACTGAAGCAGATGACAGTCTTCCAGCAAGAGGTTCACACTCTGCGCATAGAGTTGAATGCCTCACAACAGGAGGTCAACAGTGTCCGGATAGAAGTGGACGTGTCTCAGAAAGAGGTTCAGACACTCCGCAGAGCACTGGATGCCTCACATCAGGAGACCAACAGCTGCCGCATAGACCTGGAAGTTTCCAGAAAGGAACTACACAGGCTCACTGAGGAGCTGGACATTGCTAAAGAAACTATTGGTAATCTTGATATAGCTCTCAAAGTCGCTCAGAAGGAGCTTCAGACCCTCAACCTAGAGAAGAAAGTCTCACGCCAAGAGATTGTCATTCTCAAAGCAGATGTGCGTAAATGGAAGGAGGACTGCAAAGAAGCCCTGAATGAATACAGAGACTGAAAAAAGAGAAAATTCAAGATTAAAAACAGAAAACTTAAAACTGAAAGAAGAAAATTTTCAGTTGACAGAAGAAGTCAAGGAAAAGTTTGAAGCAGAGCACCGACTGCAGAACCAACTGCAAGGTCTGCGTACGCACCTCGAGAAGGCAGAGGAGAAGCAGTGAACTCTGCAGGATGACAATCTGCAGGCTGTTAAAGAAATTCAAGTGCTGCAGGAACGTCTGATGACCCAGTATGTCCCCGCAAAGCAGCATGAGAAACTGAAGGCTACCCTGAGCATCACCAAAGCAACGCTAAAAGCCAAGCTTAGAACCCAGGTGACGCGTCACAAAAGGGAGCACAAGAAGGTCCAGAAACTGAAACAAGTAACTGTGGCCCAAGCAAAGAAGTTCATAGTGTTTCACAATGCAATAAAAATGTGGAGGCAAGCTCAGAGAAAGCAAAGCATGCAGATAAATTCCCTGAGAAGAGACTTGCAAGACGCACTCAAAAAACAGGGATCTCTCGCGGATGTGATTACAGTCCTACAAGTATTGACCCTGACTAAGCGTCAGTATCCCACAGCCTCAAAAACCCATGAAGACAAGGGTACAGTGAGAGCTGGGAATACCGCTCATTTTAAAGACAAGGTTGCAAAATTTGAACCACCTAAACAAGCACTAGCAAAACCTTCAGCCACCCAGCAGGCAACAAAAGAAGTTACACGTGCTGAATTAAAACCAGAAGAATCCTTAGCTGATGAAGCTGAAAAGATGGGACATTCTCTGGAAGTGGGTGTGGAATTGCAACTTAATCTAAAAGGGGCTGTTTTTAAACGCTCTGCAACTGCTGCCATGCAGTATGCCTACAATGGGACGAGCACCCCATGCAAGGGAAATCTCATGACCGCGCATGTAGAAAAGAGACTATACTTGGAGAAAGTCCTCCTCGAGCGACTGAGGGGTGATGATCTCAAACACCTTCAGGAGGAGACACGAATAACATGAATAAACTGGAGAAAGGGCTCCAATCCCAACGGGACTGAGGGTTCTCTTCCTTCATCCACTCTCATTCAAGTCACAGAGATATCTAGAATGAGAGTGGAAGGATGGGCTTTGGCCGTGGTAAGCCCGAGCTTCCCACAAACAGGGGAGGTATGTAACAGGGGACTTATCCCTGTTCAGTAATGTGCCTTTAATCCAGCAGTGTGGTGGTTAACCTCTGGTAGTTAATTACTAAACACCACTTGCCTGATTTAGATTGTTTACAAAAACCTGTTCAGACAGGAAGGGACTCCTTTGCTCATGTGTGAGCTGACCTTTGGAGACAGAGCAGTGTTTTTGAGTCTCACAGGAGAGACTGACTAAAAGAACACCCATCTCTGGAGTTGACACAGGGAAAACTACTGCACCTGAAGCTGAACCAGGAAGTGAGATTTTCCCTCCAAGAAACAGATAAGACTTTTATTCTTAAGAGACTGCTTATTTCATGTTATATGTTTTGGGGCTGCGAGAACTGCTTGACTAAGGGAGATGTGAATTATTGCATAGTGTTTCACTAGAAATACTCCCAAGTGATTAGAAGCTTTGTCCCCCCCCCCTGTGTTTGGATACTTTCCTGATAAAAGGGAAAAGGCACAATAAAGCCTTATTATAATTTCACATTATAAACGACTCCAAGTGTGTACCTCTGTGAACGTCCGTCTACAGATCCATTCCTTTTTTATTTTAAATTCAGATTCCTCTTCCCTGTTCTAGTGAGAACTGACTCTTGTGTCCAAAAGGGGAAGCTATTTTAACTCTCACTCACTCACTTCCTATTTTTTTTTCTTATTCTGTGCTCTTATATAAAGTAGAAGAGTAATACAGTGTTCTGTTCATGTTGCTTAACACTGTCTGCTCCCGGAGGTACTTACCTCCGTAGTGGGTGTCGGTAGTCGCTCCAGATTTGACATTATGGCTACTTTTCAATGCTCCCATGCCATGTGGACCAATACGGGGGCCATGTGTCCTCCACCCCACTTATATTGAGTATTTATATTGATATACCTAGAGTATATTTGAAACAATCACCAGAATATGGATAAAGTTACAACCTAAACATTGGATAGTACTCAGAGTGTTGAAAAGAATCTTGACTCCTTTTAGGCGTGCGTCCAGCAAAGAAGTGGCAATGTGGTAGTCCCAGGATAGGACAGCAGCAGGAAAAGGGTTGTGCTCAGCACAGCAAAAAAGTTAAAAGGGATTTATTGTCAAGGTGACATCAGGAATGGGTGGGCAACGATAACTCTGATGCGGTTCGCGCGTATTAGGTGCTTTGTCAAAGAGTAAGGTATCCCTCCTGGTCTCCCCTGTCTTATGGGCAGAAACCAGATATCCAACCTGAAACTAGAAGTGACGAGACTCCAGCGCGGGCGCGCCTCACAAAGCATCCCCCTAATGGGAAAGCTAGAGGCAGCCTGCCCAACAGGAGCAGCAACACTTTCAGCCTGGGATTCCAAACCGCAAGATGTAAACAAACAGTGCAGGATGAACATTGGAAAAAACTCCGTTCCGGAATGACATCACACACACAAATCCTATGGTGTAGCAGGTAAAGAATCGCTACCAGTGTACTGTCGCGGCTGAGTTTATTCGAGCATTTGCCCGGTCTCGGCCGCGACAGTAACCGGGCGCGCGCCGGGGTGTCCCGAACGCGCGCCGAAGCCTCGGAGGAGCGGCCCTCCGATCGGGGCTTCTCCTTCGCCTCTCCGGGTCCGCCGGGCCCCCCGGAACCCTCCACCGCCGTCCCAAATATCACGGCACACCAGGGCTCCCTCGGGGAGCCCTGGGCATGCGCGCAGAGGGCGCAGGCACCCGATGAAGCGTGACCGCGCATCGGTGACGCGCGGCACGCCGAGGGAGTGGGGCTAGCAAGCCGGGGCATCCCCCGGCTTGCGGAACTAGCCCTGCTCGAATAAATCGTGTCGGTAGTGTATGAAGGGTCATGGGTTTGATTCCTGCATGGTATGCTAAAATTATTAGTTTGCAGTTATAAATTTGTATTCATTCAACCGTCTCTCTTTTGGTGTTCTAAGATTACCTTTGAATATGGCCACCTTCAGATCATTCCTCTTATGGCCAGAGTCAGAGGGATGTTTGACCGTGGCTGTTTGATGGCGACCAAATCGCCACCGCCACTCCGCCACCAGGACTACTCACCTTCGCCACTGGTCACCTTCAAGCCTGTGACGATGCTCGTCTCCGATCAGGAAGCGGACCCGCAGGGCTGAGGTAGTGATGCCAATTAACCGACCAGAGCCCAAGACCGAGTCCACTTAGAGTATCCATGGTTGGTAAGCAGGCAAAGGGTCATGGCAGGCAGCAGTGGTGCAGAATCCAGGCGGCAGGCAAACAGTCAGGGCAGGAGGAAGGCAGCGAGATCAGGGTCCAAATGAACAGGGAAGCCACAGGGATAGGCAAGCCACAGCAACAGGCTAGCCTCTGGAACAGGGAAGCCACAGGGATAGGCAAGCCACAGGGACTGGTAAGCCATATGGAAGGCTGAGGAATGGGGAAGACTGAGGAACTAGGAAGGCTCAGGAACTAGAGCTGAGGGTGACCAGGAACACAACAAAAAGTATACAATGCTCAGGCACGGGGCTGAAAGTCACTTGCTGCTATTTAAGCCCTTGAACAGGTGCAGCCAATATAGCGAGCTGCCAGTAATCAAAATGTCCAAAGCAGCCAGGTAAGGGCGGGTTCCAGCCAAAGCCTGAACTGGAACCCTTACACCGCCATCCGCCATCTTTCAATGTCCTTGGATCACCCCAGCCCCAGGGCATCTCGCGTGCCCTCCGCTCTGACTGCATTTATGAATGCGCCTGTGAGTGCATACCTCCAGGACACAGCGTGGCCACCAGCAGCCAAGCCACATTTTTCAACTTCCTGCAGTGCACATGCACGGGTGTGCTCACTAATGTAGTTGGAGCGGAGGCCGCGTGAGGTTCTCTGTGGGTAGGGAGATCTGAGGACACTTAAAGATGGCGATTTATTTGTGGTCAAAATGCCGTGGCCAAACGTCCTAAACCGGTAATTATCATGGAAACCCCTTACCTCAGGCAACCAACATAAGATGGATATTTTACGTTCTCAGGGCAGTGTCAGTGCTTTTACTTAAATGTGTAGCTACAGTACAGTACCTACTATAAGATGCAGGCTGAAGTTTTAGGGAGATGACCCTAAAACTGAATATTAGCAGTGAAAACGCTATGCAATGATTTAGAGAGTTGAATAAGGTTGGGAAATCTGTGAGAGACTTCTATAAACACAATTAAAGAAGCAATCCAAGCAATATCCTGCATGTGTTTTTTCTTTAAATAAATCAGTTCTGTAGTACTAGACCAGTGATGCGCAAGTTGGGGGGTGCGGCGGCTACAGAGGTCCCGCGCTCTCCCCCAAGGCACTTAAATTAAGTGCCGGAGGGACAGCGTGAGGCCTCTGCAGCTTCACTTACCAGATCTTCGGCGACGCATCGCCATGGTAACCAGCATCAAATTATGCCGTGGGGTCACGTGACATCACATGACCCCGTGACGTCATTTAACGCCGGAGCCGAGGAGGAGAGGGGGCGCACGGCAGGAGGTGAGGAGGCAGGGGGGCGCAAGTTAAAAACTTTGCGCACCCCTGTACTAGACAATACTTACCACATCTTTCAAAATGCCATTTTTTTTTATGAGTTTTAATGTACTGAGCATCTTTTGATTTCTATAGTAGGCTTTAGGATTTCTCACCAGCAGTGCAAGATCTTTGTAACACTTTCCTGTTTGTGATAATTTGTTGCCAATATTCCCAGCAGTTGGAGCTGCAAACTGTAACAATAGATAATGTTACTTAAGTAATATACGAATACATTGTAGCTGCTGAGTAACACTGACTGAAGGATTGAATTGAAACTAAAAGGCGGACATTTAGTGAACCCTGGGAAGCAAGAACTTTGTTGATTGATCACGGAAGAGTGAATTGATCGGCAGCTTAGCTAATTATTTTTCAATAAAGGTAATCAAAGGTGGCAAATATTAAAATGACTTATTTTTTTGAAGTGAAACTTCTTTAGCAGCGTGAATGCAGTTGATTTGGAGACAGAAGTCAGTGGTGACGGAAATGACCACTCCTGGCAGAAGAGGCCGTCAATGTTGCCAGCTTCCACCAGGAGGTGACACCGCCCCCCCCCCCTCTCTCTCTCCGAGATCCAGGTGCTTTGGCTCCTCTGGGGGGAGGAGAGAGGGAGGGGGGCTGCTCCGGTCCGATAACGGGGAGGGAGGGGGGCTGAGCGCACCCCCCGTCCCCCGCAGCACCACACCCCCCGCAGCACCGCATCCCCACAGCCCTCCCCCAGTGAGCTGTCAAGCACCCCCCCCCCAGTCAGCCGTCGAACACCCCCATGTCCCCGTATCTCCGCTGAACAGGACACAGCTCCACCGGGGGAGAGAGTGGGAGCTGCTCTGGTGCACTCAGACAGACACCCCCTCCTCGTGTCTCCATACCTCTGCATCTCTGCTGGGGGTGGGGGGGGGGGGTGAAGAGTCAGGAGAGGGGGGGGGGCAGGACCCTGAGAACAACAAACACACAACACACGAACCGTCAGGGATCGTAGTTCGCTATGAAACATGTAGGATTGTTTATACTACATTGGACACTCTCCTGCAATACTACCAGCGTCTTTGATCCTGCTTGCGCTACCCACGGGACTTTCGTTTACTTCACTGATTACGGGGGGGGGGGCCGTTGTGGGCCTACGGCGTGTTGAGGTGACGTCAGAGTCCTGGTCTGTGAGTGTGGCGAGTCGGAAGCTTTGCTGTTCCCTGACGGGCTTTGAGCTAAAGTGGATCGGACGGAGCAGGAGAGATTTGTTTCCATTTGTCTCTTCAATATAACCGTTATTGGGTACTGTGTTACGGACAATACTTGCTGGTGTTGTTTGGCTACCCCTGCTGCTATTTAATATACTGGATCAGGAGCAGTGTATGCTGAAGGAGCCCAACGAAGCAAGTCCCCATCTTCAGAGTGGTAACATGTACCCTAAACATGCCCTGCTTATACTGTATGAGTAGTCTTTCTTGTACGTGCAATCATTTACCCTTTATTATTGTCACAAAAGAATTACTTTTTTACGCTATGAGAGTCGTGCGCTTTGTTCTTTTTCTCTTTTACATGCGTGGGATGATTGGGCCGTCCATTCTAACAAGGTGCAGACTCTCCTTGATTGTTAAAGGTTTTTGTATTTTATTTTATTATATATATATATATATTATTGCTTTAACACTTTTAGGAATACAAGTTTGTGTTCCCTTAAAACCTTATTAGTGCACTTTTTACTATATCAATCTATCAGGTTGTTATATACTCTCACTATTAGTTTTAACATCACAATTTTACACATTTGTTGTGCAGTTTATTGTTTTTTATCTGATACACACACCGACTGACACACACACACACACACACACACACACACACACACACACACACACACACACACACACACACACACACACACACACACACACACACACACACACACACACACACACTTATCATAAATATAGAAGTATAAAAAGCTCAAACTCCATTGCGTTTTGGCACTGAAATTGTGTTTTGATTTTTAATTAAAAACGTCACCATTACAAATACAATTTATGTGACAAAACAGTGACAAAGACAAAGAAGTTCGGCACACACACCTTTTATTTTTTTTAAAGTGCTGCTTGGATTGTCTCTTTAAGGGACAGAGCAATATATAATTTAAAGCGATGTATGAGTTATGCAGAAATCATACATACCGAAATAACATAGTGAGACCAATACAGGAATGGTTCTGGAGATTAGCAGCCACACTTGGCTTGTGAACATACTGTCAAATAATACCTTGGTGAGTGACAGCGAAGACTTAGATATAACAAATAGTCTTTCATTGTTGGCCAGAGGGCGTTTCTACAGCTGGAGCATTACATTCTATATTATCATTTTTAACTTTACAAGCAGCTGGAGATGGTTTCCTTGCTGTAACTTTGGTATTTTTTAATTGCATTTCAACTTGTCCTATTCCAGTCCAGTCAGCAGTTTCTTTCTTTTGTTTTTCTTCAGAATTCATCTAGAGCTGAACCGTGCTATTTTTAGCTCCCAGAACTCCCTATTCCTGACATATTTACCAGTATAGTTCCCCTTTAGGGAAATCAAAATTTGCCCCAAATCTGTAACGTACGTGCTCACCACAAACCTGGACCGGACCGCGGGGCTGAGGTGGGGATAGATATACACCGACCTTAGACCACGAAGCCTGATCCGGGTTGCGAATTCCGTGGTCGTACATAGCAGGGTCGGGACTGGAGAAGGCAGGATAATCCGTTGACAAGCCGGGGTCAGTATAGGAGAAGGCTGGGTAAATGATTTCCATGCTGGGGTTCGGCAACAGGACGCTTGAGCGAAGGTGCTCCAACAAAGGCAGGAACAGGAACGGGGGATCCAGTGCGTCAGCACAAAACAGCACCTCCTAGCCGGGTACAGCTGTTAGTAGTGGAGACCACTGGGAGCAGGAGATTGCAGCAGGTATCAGGAACAACGATGCAGGCTTCTGCAATGGAGAGTATGCATCAGGTAACAGGAAGCACAGATGCAGGCCTCTGCAGGAGAGATAGGTGATCCAGTACATCAGCACAAACAGCACCCCCTAGCCGGGTACAACTGTGAGTAGCGGACCCACTGGAAGCAGGAGATTGCAGCAGGTATCAGGAACAACGATGCAGGCCTCTGCAATGGAGAGTATGCAGCAGGTAACAGGAA
This sequence comes from Ascaphus truei, assembly GCF_040206685.1. Lineage (NCBI taxonomy): Eukaryota > Metazoa > Chordata > Amphibia > Anura > Ascaphidae > Ascaphus > Ascaphus truei. The sequence goes on along the minus strand of NC_134485.1, from coordinate 198,733,966 downwards.
GCACCGATGCAGGACTGGAAGCAGGGCACAGGTACTGCAGACAGGACAAGAAACACTGAGGTTTCAGTGTAACCGCGGCCACGCGGTGGGGTCTGCCAGTAACTGAAAACTATGACAAGATGGCCAGGCAGGCCAAACACAGGCTGGGGCAAACACAGTTACTAAAGAAAGTCTATGTCCAGCCACTTCCTGGTGGGCGGGGCAGGAGTTAAATAGAACAGACAGCCAATCAGACAGAGATGCATAGGAGGTAGCAAGAAGCAGGCTGCAGTCTAATTGCAGGTGATTCTTGATTTATTTATTTATTTATAAAATATTTTACCAGGAAGTAATACATTGAGAGTTACCTCTCGTTTTCAAGTATGTCCTGGGCACAGAGTAAAACAAATAATACATGGTTACAAGTACAGTTACATAAATGAACAGGGTATACATTATATACAAGACATTGCGTGCACAGTTAAAGAAAATATATATTATGAGCGTATGAAACAGTTACAGACCAGGTTAAAATGTGAGACAGCCTTAGATTTGAAAGAACTTAAACTGGTGGTGGATGTGAGAGTCTCTGGTAGGTTGTTCCAGTTTTGGGGTGCACGGTTGCAGGTTCAAGGGAGAGTTTCCTAGAAGCTGCAAGGTTCTGTAAGGACAAGGTTTCAGCAAAACCCAGGAGCGGATTCCTTACAAAATCTTGCACTTCCCGTGAACCAATATAAAGTCACAACATCATTGGTGGGATGACATTGTGGCTTCCTTTAAGAGCACCGTTTAAATGTTCAGGAGAAAACACTGGTAACTAAACTAGTAAGTATCTCCTACATGCAACTTCAGACACATATTATTATAGTCCATTTGCCTTTGTTGTGGAGAGATTCCAGATCCATGGCAAGCCTGTAGAGGTGTGACCTGTCCCCCATGTGTCACTTTCCCCTCTGAGAGACATTTTTACGATTTGCTACATTAGCACAAGAGATGCAAACTTGTATTCAGGGGAGTTTGACGAACGCAAAGGTATCACAGGTGACCGTCCCTTTTTTTACCCTTGAGAGTAAAATTACTTATCTGATACTTGTATCAATTATAACTTCCCACATTTCCATGACCACAATTGAGGTGTAAATTTGCCATTTGCAGATTTGTACTCGACATCACTAAGAAGGACACTGAACATGAATGATCTTTGACAATATCACTCGGTAATACAGATATAGTGTCCTTTGTATTTGTGCAGCATCTCCTTAACTGGATTTCCTGCCTGACCCACATAGAGCTACCCACGTGGGCACTTCAATGCACAGATCACAAATAGGATATCACAGGTAGCATAATCTCTCAAGGGGATTTTGTAGCACTCCGAGGATGTGAAATGTAATCCTTCTTGATTATGTTGTGGCAATGAATTAAATGGAGACAAATAAATGTCCCTTTTTTGGAGTAGATGAAAACAGCTGTTGTGTCTCCCTGTTAATTTCTGCTCTCATCAGGCTACTGCCATGGTTAGGAACATATTTATAAGGAAATAGTGTTTTTGTTTAAATAGGCTTTTTTGGCACATTTTGGAGTGTTTGTTAATGTGTCAAAATGCTGCTTTTCAACATACTAAATCTAAGTTATATGTGGTAATGCATGGTATACATCCTGTTACCTGAGATTCTGTTAGATAGAAAGGTCACAATAAGTCTTTTTGGAAAGTTTTATGACCTCATCGTAGTCAGTAGTTTCCATCTGTTGTAATCATGTTTTTGCACCCCTGGCTGCAAATCGTTGAATCATTTTGTGATCAGCTTGTGCCAGAAAGTTTTCATTTGTAATCTGTCGTACACTCAACATTTACTTATAATGAAGTTCCTGTATTGTATGGGGGGATAAAAGCTTCAGGCATGTAACAGATTATTCCGAACAGTGTCTTTCAGATCAAATGTGTGTTTTTAGACTTTGTAACTGTTATGTCAAGATAGGGAACAGTTTTAAGGTCAATGTGGTGGTGTAACGCTGTGCTCACCACAAACAAGGTGGGACCCCGGGACTGAGGTGGGAATTGGTAGAAACGCCACCCACACCCACGGGGGGCACATCTGGATAGTGGGTTGGTCGAGGTAGCCGGGTAGGGGTTGGAGAGGTCAGAGTTGTTATAATACTTGCCAAGGTCAGAGTAGGAGAGGTCTGGATCTTAGAAGGTCCTATTAACCAAGGTCGGGATTGGAGATAGTAGAATAGTTGTTGTCCGAGTGCCGAGGTCAGGGATGGAGAGATGCGGAGTTTCAGAGGTAAGCCAGGGTCTGTAAGCCAGAAGTCAGAATCCAAGGATAAAGCCGGGTCGGTACACGAAGCAAGAAAAGGCAAGACGAGACTGCGAGGGCAAAGGAGAAGTGAAACACAACAATACATGGATCTATGCTCAGCCAAAGTGCCAGTGGCTCTGTTTTTTGATGAACAGTAGTACATTTTCATAAGAATGGGCCATATTAGCCCCCATTGCATTTCCAAGCACCTGCAAGTAAAACATATTATGAAATTTAAAATATTCGTTAGTCAATACAAACCGTAACAGATCTGTAAGAAACGTATGTAAGAAAAATGTAAGGTTATGCATTTGGGATGTGTTGCAGGGTACATGCAACTAGACACGTGGGTTTCTTGACAAGGCTTATTTATTTAGCCTTATAAGATATACAGCACACAAAACAAAAATAGCTTTTCATCAGCAGCAAAAGAAAAACGGCTTTTCTTCAGCAGACAAAACAAAACAGTTTCTCTTTAGCAGACAGTGTATAAATCAGGCAGTTACCCTTTTCTATGCAGGGGACAGACAGTTCACAATTCATCTACTTTGTTAATCAGACCTTGTATCAGGAATCTACTTCAGCAGCTTACTCCTCTCTCCTCAACAGCCAGGCTCCATGTGTCTACAGCCTTGGTTTTAACACACCTTGATTAGGCAGCTGGGATCCAACTAATTGTCCTGAGGTTCCCAGCTGAAGTTAACCTAGTCAGTGCTGCACTGCAGACTAGACATAGGTTTTCCAGGCATATAACTGGTGGCTTTTATTTACCCTGTCACATTCCTCCCCTGTTAGTGTGTGGCTGGGGCTACGCACGGCTGAAGCCCGACCATCCACCCCTTCTCTAGAAAAGAAGTCAGCATTCGCGTTCTCTTTTCCCGGCCTATGCTGAATCTCAAATGAGAAGGGTTGGAGGGCCATATACCACCTAGTCAATCTAGCATTGGAATCCTTCATGCTATTTAACCACTTCAGTGGAGCATGATCCGTCACCAAAGTAAAATGGACTCCTGCCAGGTAATGTCTCAAAGCCTCGATTGCCCACTTTACTGCGAGGCACTCTTTCTCAATCACTGAGTAGTTTTTTTCCCTTGGGAACAATTTCCTACTCAGGAAAAGGATAGGATGTTCAACTCCCTCAAACTGTTGTGACAACACTGCCCCTAGCCCTATCTCTGATGCATCTGTTTGCACTATAAAAGGGCTGTTGAAGTCTGGGCTTCTAATGATGGGACCCTCTGATAGACACCTTTTTATGTCCTCAAAGGCTCTCTGACAATCCCTTAACCACACCACTTGTGTAGGGGCACACTTTTTTGTGAGGTCCGTTAAAGGGGCTGCCACTTCCGAATAGTTGGTGATGAACCGCCGGTAGTACCCTGCTAAACCCAGCAGAGAGCGTACTTGCGTTTTTGTTTGGGGGGTCGGAACTTCTTTCAGGGCAGCTACCTAGTCGGCTAGTGGCCTTACTTTTCCACCTCCCACTGCATACCCTAAGTATTTGGTTTACGCTTTACCCAAGGCACATTTCTTAGGGTTGGCTGTGAGCCCTGCCTCTCTTAGAGATTTGAGGACCGCTTTCAGCCTATTTAGATGGGCCCGCCAGTGTTTACTATAAATGACAATGTCATCTAGGTAGGCTGCGGCATAAGTCCTATGGGGCCTCAGTACCTTATCCATGAGTCTCTGAAATGTGGCTGGGGCTCCATGCAGTCCAAATGGCATTGCCACAAACTGGTATAAACCCATGAGAGTGGCAAAGGCTGTTTTGCATTTGGACTTTTCCTCTAAGGGTATTTGCCAGTATCCTTTTGTCAAGTCCAACGTGGATATATATTCCGCGTTACCAAGGGCGTCAATTAATTCGTCCACCCTTGGCATCGGATATGCATCAAACTTGGATACCGCATTGACCTTTCGGAGGTCCACACAAAATCTTACCTTCCCATCGGGTTTAGGGACCATAATTAGTGGACTACACCACTCACTGCATGATTCCTCAATCACTCCTAAGTGTAACATTTCTTGTACCTCCTTCTCTACCAGAGCCCTACGACTTTCAGGCAACCTATAAGGACGGGAACGTACTTTTACCCCAGGTGCTGTCTCGATTGCATGGGAAATTAAGTTAGTTTGTCCTGGTAAGTCAGAAAAAACATCCTGGAATTGTGTAATTATTGCTAACAAGTCCCCTTTTTGTTCAGAGGACAACTGTTTACCCATTGGGATTTTATCGTCACTCACGATGTTCTCCCGTGGAGGCTGAGGACCCAAGTCCGTTTCCTCCTCCACTGGGTGGATGAATAGAGACCGCTGCATCTTCCAGGGTTTCAGCAAGTTCACATGGTAAATTTGTTTACCCTTCCTGGACCCTGGTTGAGTGATCTCGTAATCCACATCACCCGTACGGCGGAGTGCTACGAATGGGCCCTGCTATTTGGCCAGGAGTTTACTCTCGCAACTGGGTAACAATAACATCACCTGGTCTCCTGGGTGAAACACTCTCATGCGAGCATTCTGATTGTAATGTCTCTCCTGACTGTCCTGGGCTGATCTAAGATTCTCCCTGGCAAAATGGCCGACCACATCTAGGCGCTTCCTAAGGTCTAGTACATATTGCAGGGTATTCTTAGAAGGGGACTGCTGTTCCTCCCAGGACTCCTTTAGGAGGTCTAGGATACCCCGGGGTTGGCGGCCATAGAGCAATTCGAATGGAGAGAAACTCGTGGAGGCCTGGGGATCTTCCCGCACTGCAAACAGCAGAAAAGGGAGAAGTTCATCCCAGGCTCTCTTCTCTGAATCTACAAATTTCCTCAGCATCCCTTTTAGAGTTCGGTTAAATCTTTCCACCAATCCGTCAGTCTGTGGATGGTAGACCGATGTCCGAACAGACTTGACCTCTTGTAACTTTAAGACATCCTGCATCAGTTTAGCCATGAAATTTGTACCTTGGTCTGTCAACATAACCTGGGGAAGTCCAACCCGTGAGAACAGTTCCAACAACTTGTTGGCTACTTGCTTCGCCGTTGCTGTTCTCAGGGGGAACGCCTCAGGATACCTTGTTGCATAGTCAACTATTACAAGGATAAACCTGTGTCCTTTCGCAGAAGGTTCTAGAGGTCCTACCAAGTCTACCCCAATCCTCTCAAAGGGAACTGACACCAAGGGTAGAGGAACCAAAGGGGCTGGTTTTTGTCCTTTTGGACTAGTTAGCTGGCACTCCGGACATGCTGCACATAGCTTAGCAATATCACTATGCATCCCTGGCCAATAGAATCGGGATGAAATACGGTCCAATGTTTTATCCCTGCCCAGGTGACCACCCCAAGGGACAGTATGGGCTAGAGTGAACACAGATTTAACAAATGCCTTGGGAATCAATATCTGTCTGGTGACCTCCCCTGTTTGTGTCTGCCTATTCACCCTATATAGGATATCCTTTGATAGCTCAAAATGGGGGAACACTATCACCCCCTGTGCATCTAAAATCTGTTCATCAATTTTCACCACCTTGTCATACTGTCTAGCAAGGACTGGGTCTTCCCTTTGCTTCTGGTGAAAGTCAGGGAGGTACAGGTCTGGTAAATATCCAGGGCCCATATCCCCCTCCCTTTGGCCATCCCCAGCCATCACTTGTGACCTCTGACTACTAGAATTATCACCTTGAAACCCAGATTTCTGCAACCAGTCCTGTTTGTCCAAGCGTCTTTGCTTTGGAGTCTTTTGAACCCGGTGTCTACTGGGAAAAAGGTCTGCCGAGAAGGGGAACAGTTTGCCAGGGTTCTCCTGAGCCCTAGAAGGAGGCTCCTCGTGAAAGACTGGGGCCATTAGGTCCGAAAAGAAAGGCCAGTCCCGACCGAGCACAGCGGGGGCAGGGAGCCAAGGAGCAACTCCTACTTCAAGGTAAGCCTCCTGACCTTTTACCTGTAGCCGGATTTTGGCTGTCGGATAGCGTTTTACATCACCGTGTATACATTCTATGCTCCATGGGGAGTCAAAAGAACACACGTTAGGCGGTAACAGTTCCTGGAGGACCAGAGTTTTCCCAGAGCCCGAATCTACAAGGGCCTGGATGGTTTTTCCCCCAATCAGGGCTGGAAGTAGCCAGGGCTTGTAATTTTCCCCAGTAAAAGCCGAGGCGATGGTTCTGCTGAATGAGCAATCCATCTGTGGACAGTCCACATACCGGTGGCCTTGTTCTCTGCAGGCGGAACATGGAGAGGGTTCCCTCGCAGGAGGGGGCTGTGGATAGCGCTCCACTGAACCGTTTACTGGAGACCAGGCATCTGGTGGGTCCTGTGGGCGACGTCCTCGGAAGTTCCTCTCATTTTGCGACGAGCCGACATCCGGAAGGAGATGAGGGTCTCTGCGGGGACCAGCATTTGGACTCGGACTAGGTTCCCCATTGATCCGACCTCCCTCTTTGGGCGTCCGCAAGTGCCGGTAGAGTCGGGTCCAGGACACTCGCCTGCTGCTCAGCCCCAAGGAAGTTCTCCACGAGTCGGACCGCCAAAGTTAGGGTTTCAGCAGCGTGGCGTTTTACCCACGAGCGTGCGGAAGTAAGTTTTATTCGTAGAAATTGTTCCAAAACCACCTGCTCAAGGATTGCCTCCTTAGTGCACTCCTCGGGTTGTATCCAGCGTGTAACAAGTCCAATAATCGCTGAGCGAGGACCCGGGGTCTCATCTTAGCGGTGTACTTCATGTTCCGGAACTGCTGCCGGTAGGTCTCTGGGGTCAGACCTAAGCGATCCAGTATGGTGGCTTTCACTTGTCGGTAGTCCATTGCCTGATCTGCTGGGAGACCCTGATATGAGGCCTGGGCTTCTCCTACGAGGAGCGGGGCCAAAGCAGTTGCCCAGCGATCTGTAGCCCAGCCCTGAGCTTCGGCAACTCTTTCAAAAGTCAGTAAAAAAGCCTCTGGATCCTCGTTCGGAGCCATTTTCCTCAGGAGTATCGGGGGTCTGCTTGCAAGTTCTGGACTGGCAGACCCCTGGAATTGGGTCAGCAGCTTCACCATTCGCTCCTCCTGTGCTGCCTGCTGCTGGGCTATGAGCTGGGTTTGTTGCTGCAAAAGTCTTTAATCTCTCTCTACTTGCAGCCGGGCCTGCTCCTGCATTAATAGTCCCTGCTGTTTGGTCTGCTCCTGCATTAACTCTTTCAAAAATTCTTCCATTTTTTTCATTCTTGTGTATATGTATGGCCCTTTAACGGCAGGGGCCTTTCAAAATATCACTTCTCGACACCATATGTTGCAGGGTACATGCAACTACACACGCAGGTTTCTTGACAAGGCTTATTTATTTAGCCTTATAAGATATACAGCACACAAAACAAAAATAGGTTTTCATCAGCAACAAAAGAAAAATGGCTTTTCTTCAGCAGACAAAACAAAACAGTTTCTCTTTAGCAGACAGTGTATAAATCAGGCAGTTACTCTTTTCTATGCAGGGGACAGACAGTTCACAATTCATCTACTTTATTAATCAGACCTTGTATCAGGAATCTACTGGGTTTTAACACACCTTGATTAGGCAGCTGGGATCCAACTAATTGTCCTGAGGTTCCCAGCTGAAGTTAACCTAGTCAGTGCTGCACTGCAGACTAGACATAGGTTTTCCAGGCATTTAACTGGTGGCTTTTATTTACCCTGTCACAGGATGCAAGAATAAAAAGGCGACTTACAAATTAAATGGAGATATATTGGGGGAATCCTTGATGGAGAAGGATTTAGGAGTGCTTGTAGACAGCAGGCTTAGCAATGGTGCCCAATGTCATGCAGTACACTGGCGACACACTTTATTCGAGCTCGGCTAGTCCCACGAATTCGGGTATACCCGGGTGTATTGAGGTTTGTGACTGTTTTCTGCCCGAGTGCATTGAGTTATTTTCCAGACAGGGATTGAAGCATTTTATTCCCGCTGGCTGCAATACTGCACAGTATATATATATATATACTGCATTACAATTCATGAATTTATGCCATCTGGTAGACACGCGAAGCATTGCAGCCTATTAAATCCTAATCATTATCATTTAACAGATCAGCCGCCCATCAGCCAGGCATGAACCCAGGCTGGGAAGGCAAATGCAACGGGGCTTGTCAGAGGTGAGGAGTGGCGCATTCCAGGTATCTGCCAGGTTCATACTGGGTATTTGCTCGAATAAAGTGTGTCGCAGCAGTAGCTGCAAAGGCAAACAAGATCTTATCTTGCATCAAACGGGCAATGGATGGAAGGGAAGTAAACATAATTATGCCCCTTTACAAAGCATTAGTAAGACCACACCTTGAATATCGAGTACAATTTTGGGCACCAATCCTAAGAAAAGACATTATGGAACTAGAGAGAGTGCAGAGAAGAGCCACCAAATTAATAAAGGGGATGGACATTCGAACTTATGAGGAGAGGTTATCTAAATTAGATTTATTTATATTAGAACAGAGGCGTCTAAGAGGGGATATGATAACTATATACAAATATATTCAGGGACAATACAAGGAGCTTTCAAAAGAACTATTCATCCCACGGGCAGTACAAAGGACTCGGGCCATCCCTTAAGGTTGGAGGAAAGGAAATTTCACCAACAACAAAGGAAAGGGTTCTTTACAGTAAGGGCAGTTAAAATGTGGAATTCATTACCCATGGAGACCGTGATGGCAGATACAATAGATTTGTTCAAAAAAAGGTTGGACAACTTTTTAGATGGGAAAGGTATACAGAGGATATACCAAATAAGTATACATGGGTAGGATGTTGATCCAGGGATTAATCCGATTACCAATTCCTGGAGTCAGGAAGGAATTAATTTTTCCCCTTAATGGGGTTTTTTGTTTGCCTTCCTCTGGATCAATAAGTAAGTATAGATATAGAATAAAGTATCTGTTGTCTAAATTTAGCATAGGTTGAACTTGATGGACGTATGTCTTTTTTCAACCTCATCTACTATGTAACTATGTATGTGTTGGTCAATGTCAAAGATTTAGAAAGTTTCAAATGGGACTTGTAAACCTTCTGCATGTGGGGTGGATGTGTATAGGCTTTGTTAGTGAATGGTGGATAATATAAGCTATCATGTCATAGAGTCAATTATTTTTAAGAAGTCAGTGGTATCCTTGAGTAATTGGAGACATGGCTAATGGTTAGCGATAGCAATGTAAATGGCCAATGGTTGAAAAATAGACTTGGTTCCACAATCAGGTGCCCATGGAAATTAAACATTTATACATTTTGGGTAAGAAATATAATACTGGAGTTATTGGATGATCAGTTATAAAAAAAATACATCTGCATTCAGCTAGCTGTAGAAAATAACCTTGTGTGTATGGTTCCATACTATCTAAATAGTTATTAGGTAATATCATTACATTCATTATAGTTCATAATTGTATCACAATAAATTAAACCGAGAACTGGGTTTCTGATCTCATTATGACATATAGGTCAATTGGCAGTATTGTAAATATACTGTACATTAGTTTTTTTTTTAAAGAAGGCTATAAAAAGAAGAAGGAGCCATTGTGTTTGTGACGCATGGGGTAGAGTTGGCTGCTCTTAAATTAAGTTCAAGCCCGCGATTACCCTTACCTGTCTATAATATAATGTATTTATTTGTGTATGTACCGTTCATGGTATCCATCCTGTATATTTATTCTGTGCCCACATTTTGTTGATTATATTTTGTAGTTTGGTTTGAGCACTTTGGGAACCAGGGGTTAAACGTATGATTAATGTTTCAAATGTGCAGTCCTTTGTGTGGAGAATTGGTATACCAGTATCCAATATCCAATCTCCACACAAAAGCCAGATAAGGTGAGTGGCTTGGGACATTGTCAAGCAAGGTAGGGTTGTGGACTCAGGTGTAGGAAAAGTGGCTCCCCACAGGGGAACCATTGTTCTGCCCAGACACTGAGTCGCTTCCCTCTTCGGGAATATTGGAAGGACCAGGGGAACAGTTTCCGGGACTGTGCCCTGTAGACGCATTTCCCATTGGTCCGTTCAACCGACTTAAGCATGCCCTTGAGGGCTGTCCTGGAAGTCTGGTAACCTCCCCTCACTCAGGATTGGTCCAATGCAGATGAGCCCTCACTCACTGATTGGATCTCAAAGACAATCCGCCCTGGGATTGGTCGGCCCTCCGTCCTTTAAATATCCAAAGTCGTCCGAGAGTGTTCTGGAGACTTGCGGAGGAGTGTGAAGGGAAGCGACTGGGAACGTTGAAACTGCTGGCTCACAGAGAGCAAGGCAGTGCTTCCCATACTATCAAGGACAGTGGCACAAGTTTGGGAACGTGTATCAGGTTAAAGTTCTGGACAGAGGTCCCTGCACCTAGTACTTTAGGTTGTTCTCCCAGTTAACTAGTTAGGTCAGTTTGTGTGTGTGTTTTATGTACTGGAGATTTGTGGAAACGTTTTCCAATAAATTCACTTTTGTTCAACTCTGCAGTTCTTTTTAGTGTACTAATCCTTGGTGTAATTGTCCTGGTCTCCCGTGACAGTGCTCTCTTAAATACAAGCATAGAATCAATACTTTGCATTACACCTGCACCATTCGCTAGGGGACCAGCTTCACATTGTTCTGCATGCTATAAGGTTTACAGGTAAGAATTTGTCTATCAGAAAAACACCATCCAGTAGGACTTTCTTTACCAATATTTTGTGTAATTCAGTGTTTTTTGGTGATTAATAAGAAATGTTTGCTTGGTAGGAATTCACTAAATACACAGACACCACCTATAGTGGCGAGAAAAAGTTTGTGAAGGCCTTACGATTTTCATATTACGCATATTTCAAACCTAAAATGTTATTAGTTCTTAATCTAAGTCCTATTAATAGATACAAATAACCCGATCGAACAAATTACACAAAAACATGATACTTTTTCAACATTTATTTATCCACAAATAAATCAACAGTCAATATCCATGTGTGAAAAAGTATGTGAACCTTTAGATTCAGTAAAGGGTGGTACCCCTTTGAGCAGCAATGACTTCAACTAAGCGTTTCCTGTAACTGCTTGTTAGTCTCTCACATCGGATTTGAGGAATTTTGGTGCATTCCTCCTTACAGAACTGCTTCAACTCAGTGACATTTGAGGGGTTCCTTGCATGGACAGCTCACTTCGGATCCTGACACAATATTTAGATGGGGTTTAAGTTTGGACTTTGACTAGGCCATTCTAAAACATGGAATTTCTTCTTCTGCAGCCATTCTTTTGTAGATCTGCTTGTATGTTCAGGATCATGATCTTGCTGCGTGACCTATTTTCGCCTCAGCTCACGGCAGGATGGCCTGACCTTTTTCTCTAGAATCTTCTGATACAATGCTGAATTCATGGTTGTGTTAATAATGGCAAGCCATCCAGATCCAGAGGCAGCAAAGCAACCCCAAACCATCACACTCCTATCACCGTGCTTGATGGTTGGGATAAGGTTCTTCTGTTTGAACGCAGTGTTTGGTGTTCACCAAATATAACGTTTTTCATTGAGGCCACAAAGTTCTACCTTTGAATTGTCTTTCCAGAGAACATTGTTCCAGGAGTCTTGTAGATCATCTATGTGCTCTTTGGCGAACTTCAGACGGGCAGCAATGTTCTTTTCAGAGAGCAAGGGTTTCCTCCTGGGTATCCTTCCATGAATACCATATTTGTTCAGTCTTTTTCTGATAGTTGAGTCATTAGCCAAGGAGAGAGTGGACTGCAGATCCTTGGATGTTACTCTGATTATCTTTGTGACTTCTTGGATTATTTGCCGGATTGTTCTTGGAAAGAATTTTGTACAATGTCCACTCCTGGGTAGAGTGACAGTGGTCTTGAACTTTCTCCATTTGTAGACTTTCTGTCTGGCAGTTGATTGGTGGAGCCCCAAATCCCTAGAAATTGTTTTGTAACCCTTTCTAGACTGATGAGCATTAATAACGGCTTTTCTGAGGTCCTCTGACATTTCTTTTGATCGTGGCATAATGTGTTTCCACACACTTGTATGGTGAAGACCAAACTCACAAAGTTTCTGATCTTTATATAGGGTGGGGCCTCCAAAACTCACACCTGAAGACCTACCTAATGTAAGGGTTCCAGTCCAGGCTTTGGCTGGAAACCGCCCTTTCCTGGCCGCTGTGGATATTTTGATTACTGGCAGCCTGTTATATTGGCTGCACCTGTTCAAGGGCATAAATAGCAGCCAGTGACTTCCAGACCTTGGCTGAGCATTGTGTATGTTTCCGGCCACCTTGGGTTCTAGTTACTGAGCCTTCCTTATTCTTGAGCCTTCCCTGTGTTCCTGGCCACCTTGGGTTCTAGTATCTGAGCATTCCTTGTTCGTGAGCCTTCCCTGTTCCAGGGTCTAGCCTGTTGCTGTGCCTAGCCTGTTCATTTGGAATCCCTGTTGCTGATCCCACACCATGACCCCGACTTCGCTGCTTGCCGCCTGTCCAGAACTTTTGCACCACTGCTGCCAGCCCTGACCTCCTGCCTGCTTACTGAGTATAGATACTCTAACAGGACTCTGTTCCTGGGTTCTGGTCGGTTAATTTGCATCCCTACTTCAGCCCTGCGGGTCCGCTTCCTGATCGGTGATGAGCACCGTCACACCTAATTATTTAAAACCCTGATTCTATTATCCTCTTTAATTTAGCTAATAAAACCAAGATTTCACATTGGCACATACCTTGACTCTTAATTACTCATTGTTGGTCTCATTAATACATACTTTTGTTTCAAAAGACATGGAATTGGTTCATATAAACCCCATTGAATATTTTATTCAAGAAGGTTATCATGGAAAAGCTATGGAATTTCTATAATTATCATTGCGGTTCATAAATTTTTTGTAATGCTCGGCCTGCCCATAAGCCAGACGAGACCCCGGGACTGAGGTGGAAAGGGTAAAACCACACACCTAGCAGCAAACGGGGGCACGGCCGGAGTGTGGTAGTAGCGTAGGTGGTCCGGGTAACAGAATGTAAATGATACCGTACTTGACAGTTCTGGCGTAGAAGGGTTAAGTTCGTATGCCAAGAGTCGTGGGTTGGAGAGGGCGGCGTAATCGATTGTTCGTAAGCCTGGGTCGGGGAGTGGAGAGAGCAGCGTAGTAGTTTGTCCGTGTGCCGTGTCCAAGGGTTGTAGAGGTCTGCAGCGTAGAAGTCCAAAGCAAGGTCCAAAGGGTTCCAGAGAGCAGCGTAGTAGAGTCCAAAGCAAAGGTCAAATCCAGGGAGGTCAGCAAAGATTCCAGGGACAGTAGCAGCACTGAAAAGACAAGAGAGGCCAGGCAACAGCAGACAGCACCAAGGTACAGAAGCTATGCAGAGCAAAGAGGAAATGGTGAAGAGGGATTATATAGGGGGCTGGGACGAATCAGAGACCAGGGAGTGACGGAGGAGCGGCCCGACGAGGAACCTAATAGGAGAGCAGAGTGTGGAAGTTTGGAACCAATGGGAGTGAGGGGAGGAACAGAGGAGTGAGCTAGATAAGGCCCAGATAGAGGAGGATTGCTAGAGGCAAGCAAAGGGAGTGGTCAGAGTGCGGGGAGGAACGGAGGGACGGACAAGGGAAGGGACAGAAAGGGAAGGAGGACCTGAGAGGCAAGGCAGATGGGGAAGGGGCGTGCAGGGCATGTGCGTGCCGTCCGAGGAGGCGGAGCATGGGGAATGCGCACCGGAGGATCCAGGAGCAGAGAGAAGAAGCGGAGGAGCTAAGGGACGGACAGGGGAAGGGTCAGGTAAGGAAGGAGAAGAGGGGAGGCGGAGCTGACGGGACCCGAATGGCGTAACGCAAGGAGCATGTGCCACGTCAGCGGAGGCGGAGTCAGGCGCCAACCAATGGCGGCCTGGGTGCGCGCACTCCCGTAGGGCTGACGCGTGTGGGCAGGAGGTGCAGGGAAAGCAGCCAGGAGCAGGGAATGCCGACGGGGAGCCTGAATGGCCTGAGAAAAAGGTAAGGATGTGCTGGACGTGGGTATACCCGCAGTGCGGATCCTTACACTTTTTCTCTCAACTGTATATTAATAATTTCAAATGTATGACTGAAACCATTCATATTATTATAGGAATTATATTGTCTTAATTGGTATTTGTATAATACTATTGATACAGTGTGATGTGGCCTTTAGGTGAGGTCAGTTAAGAGTCCACACATGCATTTTAGGGTGAACTAAAATGTTGAGTGGTTTATTTCTCCACAAACAACAAAACATTGGGCACACTGTCCCTTTAAGGCTAAACACAATGCATAAAAAGAAAGCTTACTCCACTTTGGAGACTTAATTAACAGTACAGGCCCTAACTATCTGACTGGCTGGATAGGCCAGTTCCCAGTCCAAAACACATAACATACTATCAGGGAACAATGTATATGAAAGTCTTATCTTAGAATGCTGGTCCGGCATCTCCAGTTTCTCCAGGTAAACCTCAGATGCAGGCGTTGCAGTCCTGCTGCTCCCAGGAAGTCTCTTGCCCTATTCCTGTACAGGCTTTTCTGCAGTACAGGGCTTTGGGTTCCTCACTTTTCCCAGGCAAATCCCTCTGTTGAACAAGAAGCCTGGTACCCTGTGGGCTGGAGCTCCATTGTTGCTGGTTGTGAATCCCAGCAGGGTCACAGGCAATCCTCTGTCACCCTCCTCTCTTGCAGGTCAGGAAACGGAAGTCTAACAGAGACTCCAACAGGGACCCTGACAGGTGCTCACTTCCTGCCTTTTTAAACCCTGTTTAAGCAGTTCATTTCACACACCTTAGGCAGACTCCATACAGTCATTGTTGTTTTTAGCACAATGTAAACTTGTTGATGAGATCAATTTGTGGAGAACGGATTTGGATAATGTTTAATGGTAAAGATAATGTTTAGCCGAAAGTTGTAAAGTTGCTTCTCACTTGAAGTTAAAATAAACAAATAATAGAGATGACATGGTTCTGAGAGTATGGTTTGTACATCTATAGCTTGTCTTAATTTAAGACTTAAACATGAAATGATAGAAATCTTTTAGCTGCATGGACTTTGGAGACAGAGTACTAATGCAAAGAAATGTGCTTTGACACAATCTTCTATTTTTGGCTTACTGTTAAATCGCACGGAAAAGCTTGTCAATCATTTTTATTACATTTGATGTGTGTAAAATAGATGCATATCTTAGAATTTCCCATAATCTTCTAATGTTTCCATAATATATACAAAAATTAGCCAAGCCATTAAAGCAGGATGCCAATTTTTTTTTAATGTATATAAGCGAAAGGAGAAATACAAAAGAAGTATAACCACGACTAATTACAGAAGAGGGTGGTCCTGCTGAATGAGAGAAAGGTACATAACAGACACCCTAAACAATAGTTTTTACACCATCTTCATAGCAGAAGATGAAGGTGAGAAATGTCATTTAGTGACCAGCTTTTTAACTTGCTTATTGCGGTTGGCATAGAGTGCAAAGTCTCCATCTTTGCTAATGATACTACATTTTGAAAGGTAGTCAAATCAGAGCAGAATGTAATTTCTCTCCAGAAGGACTTGGATAGACTGGAAACTTGGGCCCGGTCACACAGAGCTCCATTACATCAGGTCACATAACGTGACGTTACCTAAATAGCTATTGGACGTTATTTTTCCTTAGTTTAACGGGTATACAGAAAACTAATATTAAGCAAAACTAGTGTCCATCACCCAAAGTAGTATTGTAGCAATATATGCATTAGCAAGTACGTTAATAGTGCTGTGACACGATAGCCAATACAATGCATGTGCGCATTCTGAAAAATCTAAAGTGCGTTCCAATAATTGCTAATGTATTCCAGCCGTGTAACACGTGTGTGCGTTACCTAAACGTAACTCACTAATTAATGCCCAGGGCAATACAGTTAGAACTTTAGAGGTGCTGAAGAAGAGATGGGGAGATAGTGAGATAAAACTGAAAAACAAACTTGCTGCTCGGGCAAGAGGCACAGGAGGGGACCACCGCCAGAGCTGAAAGTCTCACCACATGAGAGAAAGTAAATAAGATATTATCTTGCATTAAACAGGGAATGGATGGAAGTTAAGTAAGCATAATTATGCCACTGTATATATCATTTGTAAGACCATACATTGAATATGGAGTATAGTTTTGTCACAACTCTATTAAAAAAAAAAAAACATTATGGAACTAGAAATAGTGCAGAGAAGAAATGAATAAGGCAGAGGAAAGGTATGACTTATGAGGAGAGGCTAGCTAAATTAAATGTGTTTATATTAGAAAGAGACGTCTAAGAGGGAATATAATAATTATATACAAATATATTTACTGTAGTGTCAAAGGACCTAGGCTTTCAAAGGAACTATCTATCCCAAGGGCAGTACAAACGACACAGGGTCATCCCTTAAGGTTGGAGGAAATGAGATTTCACCAGTAACAAAGGAAAGCGTTCTTTACAGAAACTCCTGGACACTCATAGGTAACCAGCATCACACAGACTGGGAAGTCTCTCCTCCTGTATCTCACTATGCCCTCCTTATTGCTTTTTCTGTTTACTGTTTCCTCACTCCTTGGTGAATGTCTCTGTTCTCTCCAACTTCCCCACTCCCCACTGCACCATTATTTATACACATCTCTCCTAACAACTCTCAATAAAAATCACCCCCACAAATCCTCTATTCACACCCTCTATCTACTCCTTCCTGCTGCTGGGGATCTCCCCTAAGCCTGAAGCCAGACATACACACCTGATCTCACCCACGGCTCCCTGCCATCTCTTCCCCTGTAAATGGTGTTAACCTTTTCATTTAACACTGACTAACCTTAAAACTTGCCCCACAAATCAAGCATCCCAATAGCCTGCACTCATGGCTATTGTCCCACAGTCACTTATACCACCCATTGTGGCCAAGCACACCCATCTTCCGCACTAATTCCCTCACCTGCTGTCTCTGTAAGTTTCCCCTCAAACATCTTAGATTGTAAGCTCTTCGGAGCAGGAATTTCCTTTCCCGTTGTCTGATTTTTGCTGCACTTATTGTATTATTATAATTCCCTGTACTGTATTCTTTGTGAAGCGCTGAGTACACTTTTGGCGCTATATAAATAAAGACATACAATACAATACAATTATCTAGTGCAATCCATCAAGATATTAATGTCTGCATTTCTCTGATCACATGCGAGTGCTTTCTGCTAATACAAAACAGTGATTAGGTGTGACTGGAGTGCATACTGTATATATTTGTGTGTAGGTCAGAGTGGACACATTATTTGACCTATTCAATTCCATGGTACATTAATTACCTAACCTCACACTCATTATTGTGTAATATACCATTTAATCTCATTTTAGGGAGGAGTATGTGGTTTGATTGAAGGGAAGTACCATAGGTCCTATGGGTCTGTGGGAACGGGCCTGAAGAAATGTTGCTGCGTTGCTATGACAACGGGGTGATACATGATGTCACGGGACACCTTATGGTGCCGAGGCGTCATGTGGCATCTCATTGTCATGGTAACGGGCATCACGTGAGGCTGTGATTTCACATAGCATTTTCATTGAAATGGCATTTGCGGCACCATTTCACGCCATGCAGCCATATTGACAGGAATTGCAGGGGAATATGCCACGAGATGCTGCCGCCGAATGCCGCCACCTAGAGGCTTACAAGGTAAACCCATAGTCCAGAGATATGTGGCCAAAACCTGTAGTCTCCAAGTCAAACTCGATATGGTGGCAACCCTGCGTGAATGTAACTGTTCGTGTAATACACATACAGTAACTTTGTACTCCTTTGTACCATGCTGCAGAATATGTTAGCACTTCCCAAATATACATATTTTTGTCTCCTCACGTTGCCAGGCTTGCTACCCTGCTTTTAGGTATGAGGTTTTGTTGCCACATGCAGCCAGACTGCTAATTTTTAGAGCTTTGTGGGAATCCTTTTTAAAAATGTATTAATTTCTCCCTGTTGCAGGGTACATGCAACTACACACGCGGGGTCTCTTGACAATTTGTTTAGCCTTAAAAAAACATACAGCACACAAAACAAAATAGCTTCTCTTTAGCTGACAAAACAAAATAGCTTATCTTCAGCATGGCAAACAAAGCAGTTTCTCTTCAGCATGCAGGACACAACAGTACATAAAAAATGTACTTTGCAAACAGACCTTATATCAGTAATCTCTTCAGTAACTCACTCCTGTCTCCTGAACAGCTACCCTGCATGTGTGCACATCCTGGGGTTTTTAACACACCTTGATTAGGCAGCTGGGATCCAACTAATTGCCATGAGCTTCCCAGCTGAAGTTAACCTCCTCACTGCTGCACTGCAGACTAAACATATGTCTGCCAGGCATATAGCTGGTGGCTTTTATTTACCCTGT
>NC_134485.1:198350368-198382868 GCF_040206685.1 Ascaphus truei | reverse complement strand
AGCACGGCGTGGAAATAGCACGGCGTGGAAATAGCACGGCTTGGCAATAGCACGGCTTTTTACTGCTCATTACATATTTTCAGGGTTATTATAAGCAAAACATTGTGAGATGATTTTAGCGTTATAGACATGAAGGCCCATCAACAATGCCAGAAGACACCTTACAGCTCAATCAAGGGAGTAGGCTAAAATGTGTCCTTCGTAGCGGTGAGGTGTCTTATTGCATAGCACCGCTTAGTAATATGGCCCAATTTTTAAAGTGTTTCAACAATTTGTTGGCTAATTTTCAGAGACATCAAACTACTTAGCAAATAAATCAAGGGAAATGGTTATCTGATGAGGTCTTCTTTACGTATGTTACCTTATCTGTTCAAAGATCCTTACAAGAAATAAATTCATCAGGAAAGTTCTGCAAAAAAAAAATCCCAGCATTTCATTCACCGGAGCAGGCAGATGGTACCTTGTTTCTGGCCTCCGTGGGCCTTTCAACAGATAAGTGAGTAACAATGAAGTTTAAAAGGTGCCCCCCCTTTTATAGCCCCCAAAATGCGGTGACATCCGGCAAGGGAAACCAAAAATAAAACCGGAATTGTTATTAACAACCCATAGTGCAACTTAAAGCTGCAGTTCAGTCAATATCCTGCATGTGTGTTTTTTTTAATAAATCAGTTCTGTAGTTAGAAAAAATACTTTTAGCATTTTCTGTTTTAAAAAAAACAACTTTGAAAGACCAATTTTCTTGTATTCTATTTTAACAGCCATTTGCTAAGGCACTGCCCCTTCATGTCCTGTCACAAGCCCTGGCACACCCCTTTGTCAGCCCTGCCCTCCCTCTAGCACATGTCAGTGCAGGAGTGCTCATGAATATTCATGAGCTTCCACTGAGAGATTGAAGCAGAAGAAAAACAGATCCCTTCACTAATTATGTCACCAAATTTCGCCTATCAATACATGGAGAATGAATTGACCTGCAGCTATACAGTTTTTTAGGTAATTAGAGATTGCACACATTAAACTATTGAAGTAAAAAAATAAATTAAAAAAAAATAGACTGAACTGTAGCTTTAACAATGTGTCGGTGTGTCGCTGGATGCGGTGATGTCATCTACTCCGATGCGTTTCACAGCAATGCGCCTGGCATGCAAACCGGAAGTAAACATCGCACACAAGAAAATTAGATTACATTGAAGAGTATAATTTTATATACAGTGTAAAATACCCACAATGGTGAAAGTGACAACAATTTCAAACATAGGCAAAATAGTCATTGTACAGTATATTCAGTATATAGCCAATATAAACATCCATAACATAAATACCAGATATTTAAAGATTGCTTTTTATCCCAAAGTGTCAAGAGGAAAAACACACTGAAATAATAATGTTCAACTGCAGAAATTTCAAATAAATAATATATAAAAACAATTAGAAACAATATTTATCAATCAACTACCTACCTCAATATAGATTTGAATAAGGAAAAGCAATATAGTTTAGAGTAACCTCTATATATAATTTTCTGTATGCTAACATTACCAAAACAACATATAACAATTGCTAGTAACATTTTCTATTTCAGGGTTATTATAAAAAATGGTCTGAAATCATCAATCTTATTCATGCCCCTAGGAAATAACCTATATAGTTTATGTATCCACTTACTTTCACGCTTCAGAAGAAGCTATCTCACTATCACCCCCTCTCTTAAGTGGTGCAACATGATCTATTAACTGAAAGCGAAGCTGGCTCACATTGTATTTCTCTTCTAAGAAATGCTTTGCCACTGGCGAATCTCTTGACATCTCATCTGGATTTCTGTAAGCCTGTCGAATAGCAGATTTATGTTCAGATATTCTATTTTTGATTGGTCTAATCATCTTGTCCACACATAGCTTTCCACATGGACATCATAAGAGATAAATAACAAAGCTTAAGTCACATGGGAAAAATGGTTAATCCTATATTATATCTCTTGCCTGTTCTTGGATGTTGAAAAAAAAATGTACCTTTTAATAATTGAGTTGCAATGTACACAACCCAGGCAAAGATATGTGCCTGATTTTTTTTTTGTATGGATAAAAACGTTGTCACTCGCCACCCCTTAGGCCAGGTCCCCACTGGCTGCTGCAGCTCCCGCTGTGGCAGACGCTACAGGGACAAGAGCCGCCCATCAATGGGGCCGGGCCCGCTGCTGGGGGGGGGCACCGCGCGGTGCCGTGAGTTTTTCCAGCCTGCAAGAAAATTGTGAGGGGAACTAGCGATGGAGCGCTAGGCCACGCCCCCGGCAGTTCAGCCAATCAGGGTGAACCTGCCGGGTGACATCACGGCCGCGCCCCCATCACTCCCCCGTCAGGCCCCGCCTGTCTTTCCCCCTGCAGCTCTCTGCAGACCGGGGCTTTCAGCTGCACGCGCCGCCAGCCTCGCAGGCGCACGTGCAGCGCTGGCACTAGGGCCGTAGCCTTATACTATCTGCTTTGACAAGATGGTTGCATATATATTTGTACCCCTGCTGAAAGCAGAGAGAGGTTATCTTATCTCACAATGTGCACGTCAGTTTTTGACGTGACCAGTACTTTAGTTTAAAAAGACAATGCTCATCTATCTGAACAAGCGCCTCACCCCTACCACATGCAGCACTTATCATCTGAGATCAGACTCCAAAAGACTGTTCATGGTCCCAAGGCTCAACAAAGTATCCGGCCGCTCCTCCTTCTCTTACCGTGCACCCCAAAACTGGAACAACCGACCGGAGACTCTCACATCCACCACCAGCTTAAGTTCTTTCAAATCTAAGGCTGTCTGTAACTGTTGCATACGCCTATAATATACATCTTCTCTAACTGTGCATGCAATGTATTGTATATAATGTATACCCTGTTCATTTATGTAACTGTACTTGTAACCATGTATTATTTGTCATATTAACTCTGTGCCCAGGACATACTTGAAAACGAGAGGTAACTCTCAATGTATTACTTCCTGGTAAAACATTTTATAAATAAAATAATTACAGTACTGTACATTGCAAGCAGCTTGTAAAATTGTGAGATTATCTCTCAGATATCATCTCTTTGCTCAGGTTTAGTGATCATCTTGGTGCTGCTAGTAATTTTAGGACAAACAAAAAGGACAAGGAAATCTCATGAAAAAATTGTATTGATCAAAATTAATGTAGCTGGGTTTTTTACGTATAATTGTCGCAACGTTTTCTTTTAACAACATCAATTTGTTAAGTTATTCTTCCCCTATTTCTAACTTCCCTGAACCAGTCTGAAAATTGGGAATGGTTTACAGAAAGAAATACTGTAGGAAGGGGCAGAAAGAATATAGACACCTGTAACGGTGTTTCTGGCCCGGTCTGACCCACCCAATCTCAGATTGGCCCCTGTGGTCTAACCGGACCCCATTACAGTGTGGATATGTCATATGGTGCACCTGCTGGCTACAGGACTCCTGAGTCTCCCGCATGATGGTGCGTGGGGAGAACCCGTCAGACAGGCCTGAGGTAGTGTGCTGAGTCTCACCTAGTTACAGTGCAGCGCCTCCACCTCACCAGGGTCCCTGCGTCCGCATGGGGATGGTCCTGGCGAGGAACTCCTCCGTGGTGCTCCTCTCTGTACACTCATCCCAGATAGATACACGAGAGGGTTTCTGGCTGAACTCATCTTTATTGACACGGCAGGGCAACTGCCCTCCACAAGGAGTATCTTCAGCCGCTCATCTCGCCAGTGCTCCCTTTGGTTAGGTTTGTCACCCAGATCAGGGATTCACTATTCCCGCAGGAATCACTGTCCTGTGCCAGGTCCCTGGACACAGCCTCCCATGGAGTTACTATAACATAACTGCCAGAGCTCCTCCTCAGCTCTGACAAGAGCTTTCCAGCAACACTCAGCAACCAACCACTTTGCAACTCCACATCAGAACGAACTTTAGAACACAGTGCTGTGCCTTATGTAAGGTTCTGAGGCTGACACATCTCTGACATCACTAACCATGGAGTCAGAGCATGTGACCAGTCCCAGCCATACACAGAGCACCCCACCAGGGTGTGAGGGAAAACCTCCATGATTACTGCTGGCATGCCCACACTTACCAGGACTTACTGCCAGCAGGAGAGATGACTGTATGCATTTTACATGACCGCTACATTCTCCCCCTGGTGAATCCCATCGTCCTCGCTGGGACCTAAATTTGCATACCTCTTTCCAGGAAGCACTGCAACACAAAACATAATTAACATCACACAAATTTTCTCATAATGCAGTACAAATGAATACAGTACATATCTCCATCATAAACATTACAGATACATCCTAACTTTGGATGATAACAACCCGGGTTACTCCCTTATGGAGTATCCATTAGTGGTACTACCATACCCTCTTACGTTGGCTTGCGCACAGCATGGTCCACTGGGCTTAAAGCAGCAATGCTGTAACCCTCTGCGCGACACTTCTCATGTAACCCGCCAGGATCCCAATCTTCTTCCCCTGATCCTTCCTCCTCATCAGTGCCATATCCCCTATCCTCACCAGTGGAACCCATCTTAAACTCAATTTCTCCCTCCATAAGGGGTTCAGGGACATACGGGTACTCCAACCTGTGGGACGCCTTGTATTTGGCAATAATGGCCCTCTCGGCCCGGCTACATCGGATTAGCTCAGCATTCCCTGCCCGTCCGGGCAACACCCATGATAGGGGCTCTATTTCCCTGCGCTCAATTTTGAACCACCGTTCCTGTAGCTCTCTCTCCCTTTGCACAGGTGTAAACTGTCCTACTGCCCACCATCGGGTCTCCTTACGTTCCTCAGACTCCCACTCTAGTGAGTCCCCCTCCTCTGTATCCCCCCAAGAAGATACCCCAGAGGTCCTTGATGAAAGAGGCCTAGACCACCTCTCTTGTTTGGAGCTATCCTGAGACTTAACTACGGCCACACTAGGTACCCATCGGGACTCGGATACTTTTCCCAACTGCCCTCCATCCCTCGACCCACCATCAGAGGCATAGCTGTTCAGTCTCTCCCTAGTCCGGTTCTCACCAACCCCCAAAGATCCTTCCGACACCCCCAAACTGGATGATGATCCCCGGGAACAGGTGACTGGGACAGGGGCATTAGCTAGGGCGTGGGGTTGGGCATAGGGACAGGGAATGGGCACCCGCGGGGTTCCGACCCGCTCTCTGCCTTCGGATAGTCCCGTATCATTGTGCGGACGTGCCGCTGGTTGGGCCTCACCCGTCTCAGCTCTCCTCGCAGCCTGCCAGCTCTGTGTTGACACAGGTGATCGGGAAGCACTGCCCGATCGCCGAGGCGTTGTGGTTCTCTCTCTGGTCGTTCCGCTACCTCCGCTGGAAGTGACGTCATCACCGGAACCGGATACTCCGCCATCTTGCGATGGATCCCCAAGCGGGATCTCTTCCTCCACAACGACATCCGCCGCCGGAAGTGATGGGTCTGCTCTCCGCTCCGCTCGGGCCTGGGCTAGGCCTTCCTCCGCCGTTGCCACCACCGGCGCCTGGGAAGGGTAAGGATGTATCTCACCGCTCCGTCGGCTCGGGATGGAATCCTCTCCTCCTTCCGCGCTGCAAGTCACCACGGCCGTGGGACTCCGCCTCTCGGGTTGATTCTGCACCGGCGACACGAGACTCTGCTCCGCCGCGACACAGGTAAGTGCCGGTTCTTTCTCCGAGGAGCCGAACTCCGACTCGAGGAGTGGCACTGCCGCAGGGGACCGACGGTGAGGTTCCGGGTTCTCACCGCGGTTGTAGACCCCTCTCTCTTCAGGCTCCGTTCTGGTCATTAGGAGCGATCCCCATTCTCCGGGATCAACTGGTTCGGTGCAGGCCGCACGCGGGGCTTCAGCCGTCAGCATGGCTGTGTCCGCCCCCGCCTTTACTACCAGGGAGCCTCCTGGCAATAAATAGGGATATACCCCAATGTCCACCTCACTCTTTGCTGTGCTGGTTACGGGAGACACTTTGCACAATGGTCTCTCCTGTTCACCAGCTCGCAACTGTTGGACAGGAAGCTCACACCCAGCTCCTCCCTCAGACAACTCGGGTCTTGGCTGGCAGAGATAGAGACCACTCCCCCTGGTGAATATTTGGGGAGGGTCCCACAGGGGAATATCATGCCCCTTAATTAAGGCCGCACCTCTCTCAGTCCTGGTGGGCGCGGTCTGCGTTTTTGCGCCAATTTCCCCACAAGGGTGGGGGTCTTTTCCCGCGGCTAGTTCCCGCCTTCTCCTTGCAGCAGCTTTTTGCACAAGGTACCTTTGCTTGCAAATCATCTCCACGGCCGGAACTACTTTTTGTAGTGGCGCCGTCTGGATATCAGTCCCTGGGCCCAGTGGGTGCATCCCCACAGGCCATAATTGAAAGTCATTCCCCCTGGTAGAAATCAGGGGAGGGTCCCATAAACTCAACGGTTGACTCAGCACAGGGGCTGAATTAGTCACTGTCCATCCCGGCGCAGCCATAGCTTTCGCGCCATGCCCCCCTTCAGGGCGGGGCTCTGCTGTTCGCGCCATTCCCGGCCAGCTCTGTGCAAGTCCTGCAGCAGCCATTTTTTCTGCGCCTGGCCCATGCGGTTTCCCTAGCAAGCGGGAACCGCCATTTTGGTTGGTTTTGGCGCCCAAAAAGTCCATTCGTTCGCTCTCCTCACGGGGTTCTCCCCCAATTATAACAATTTCTTCACACTCTTCAAAGGTGGCCCCTCGCTGTCCCAGGCAGGATAAAAACGGGGCAGCCACGGCCTTTGCTCCGCTCCAGAGCAAACTCGTTAAGGACAATTCAGCGACAGTCTGCTCTTCAGTGGGTTGCACGCCACGGGTGCCCTCCCCATCAGCCTCTGTCCGCCATTTTACGTTCTCCGCGCCACGCGGATCCTCCACTCTCTCATAACAGTTGTCGTACATGAGGCTCCACTCTGCGGGGCAGCCACCACACCGGTACAATAAAGATCAGCTCAGATGCACCACCACATGTGTACCTTATCTAGGTGTGACCCAGTGTTGCACTACCTCAGGCTAGGCTCACTCTCTCAGTGTCTGCTGTGGCTCCTTCCTCCCAGTCTGTGCTCCCTACGGTGAGTGTCTGGAATGGGCTAGGTACTCTGGCTCTGCCATGCAGTACTTGGGGCGTCTACCTGTCTTGGTCAGCCTAGCGCAGACCCTCTCCAGGACTCCTGACCAAGTTAACAGGCTGTCCCTTCTGGCATCCTACCAACTAGCACTGCCTCAAGGTGACTCGGTCAGCTATAGCCCGCTCCAGACCCCTCACTCCCTTCAGGCCCCTAGGTTGTCCCTGCGAACTGACAATATCCCGTCAGCCCCCTGACCACCCCTAGGTCCGTCCCTACTCAGCACAAAGTGGCAGCAGACACTCTCCCTGTTCCCCAGTGACCTAGCTAAAAGCCTGTCCTGTTGACGGATCTGATCTCAGCAGCTCGCCTCCAAATGTAACGGTGTTTCTGGCCCGGTCTGACCCACCCAATCTCAGATTGGCCCCTGTGGTCTAACCGGACCCCATTACAGTGTGGATATGTCATATGGTGCACCTGCTGGCTACAGGACTCCTGAGTCTCCCGCATGATGGTGCGTGGGGAGAACCCGTCAGACAGGCCTGAGGTAGTGTGCTGAGTCTCACCTAGTTACAGTGCAGCGCCTCCACCTCACCAGGGTCCCTGCGTCCGCATGGGGATGGTCCTGGCGAGGAACTCCTCCGTGGTGCTCCTCTCTGTACACTCATCCCAGATAGATACACGAGAGGGTTTCTGGCTGAACTCATCTTTATTGACACGGCAGGGCAACTGCCCTCCACAAGGAGTATCTTCAGCCGCTCATCTCGCCAGTGCTCCCTTTGGTTAGGTTTGTCACCCAGATCAGGGATTCACTATTCCCGCAGGAATCACTGTCCTGTGCCAGGTCCCTGGACACAGCCTCCCATGGAGTTACTATAACATAACTGCCAGAGCTCCTCCTCAGCTCTGACAAGAGCTTTCCAGCAACACTCAGCAACCAACCACTTTGCAACTCCACATCAGAACGAACTTTAGAACACAGTGCTGTGCCTTATGTAAGGTTCTGAGGCTGACACATCTCTGACATCACTAACCATGGAGTCAGAGCATGTGACCAGTCCCAGCCATACACAGAGCACCCCACCAGGGTGTGAGGGAAAACCTCCATGATTACTGCTGGCATGCCCACACTTACCAGGACTTACTGCCAGCAGGAGAGATGACTGTATGCATTTTACATGACCGCTACACACCATATATATATTTATGAGGTAAAATGGATCATATTTGGCATATACTGTCTATATATATATGCTTATTCTAAAGCTTGCCGGGTGCATAGCGGGCTAACCGCGGGGCTGCTCTCCGTTTAAAACGGAGTTTCCCGCGCTGCGGCCGCTTCAATAGATAAGCGCTAATGGCGCTTACTATTGAAAGCGCCCGAGGCGCGGGAAAACCGGCCGCAAACGGCCGAAGATAGCCGCGCAACGCCCGCAGCTGTTTTTAAACTGCGGCGGCAGCCGCATTAGTTTTAAACCGGCCGCCGCTGTATATGTAATATTATCTTCAACACCAAGCTTACCTTAATGTAAACCTAGCAGGTGTTAAATACATTTCATTTAATGCTGCTACAGGATGAAAAAGGAAACAAAAGTTTATTTATTTATTGTGGCACTTCACAGGAGATTGCCGTACTGTATACAGCCATTAATGTATTATACACTACCGACACACTTTATTAAAGTGTGGCCGGTACCGCAAGCCGGGAGATTTCCCGGCTTGCTAGTTGCCGCCCCTCGGCGTGCCGCGCGTCATAGACGCGCGGTCACGCGTCTTCGGGAGCGTGCGCCCCCTGCACGCGCGTCCAGGGGCTCCCCGAGGGAGCCCTGGTGTCCCGCGATCGCGGGACAGTGGCAGGGGGTTCCGGGGGACCCGGCGGACCCGGCAGCGGTAGGGAGAGCGCCCCGATCGGAGGGCGCTCTTCCGCTGCTTCGGCGCGCGCCCGTCACTCTCGGGCGCGCGCCAGGCTACTGCTGCGGCCAAGAACGGGCAAATGCTCGAATAAACTTGGCCGCAGCAGTATGGTACTAGCTGTACCCGGCGTAACATACGCTGATAAAGGAGATCTGAAAGGTTATTCATTAAACATTACTCCTTGTTTTCACCCCTCCCTAAAACGACAGATGACATCACCCATTGCCGTCGCCGCTAGCGAAAGTTGTATTTCGCTTTCCGGCGACCAGGTCTTTGATTGGTTCAGAGGCTGTCACATGTGACGACAGCCTCTGAAAAATCTAATTTGACCGGTTTAAAAAATTTGCGCCGCTAGCATCGCTGCCGTCGTTCCATCGCATCGCGCTTACTATAAGCGCACGCGACGGCGGCAATACATTTGTTTTGCCGCGATGTTGCGTCGCCGGCACTATAAGTACAGCCTTACTGTCTCTCCTCCCCCCCTCCTCCATCATGCCCTGCTCCTCTTAGCACTCCCTCTTCCCCTATTTGCACTCCCTGCCTTACTGTGTCTGCTCCCCTTTGTGCATACTACACTCCCTCCTCTTCTACTCATCTCATCTGTCTCCTCCTTTCTTTGCTGTTTCCACTGCCATTAAAATCCCCTCCACCAGTGTTTCCTGGGTGAGTGAGAGGCTGCTCAGTCTATCCCAGAGAGCAATGTATGTATGTCTTTATTTATATAGGACAGGCAGTGTTCTCAACGCTTTACAAAGATAATACAGTACAGGGAATTATAATAATACAATAAGTGCAGCAAAGTCAGACAATACGAAAGGAAATCCCTGCCAAAGTGTAGTCCAGTTCTTGTATACTTCACCTCTAATTCAACTCCAATTTGAACTCCACAGACACTTCATATATGTTTCAAATGGGATAATACTGAGGATTTCCTCTATGCTTCCATGCATTGTCTCCTCATTCTGATAAACATTTACAGAAAAGCAATAGATAGAAAAAATGGATCCAGGCAGTCATTTTCTAGACATTTATTGGAAGACAGGCTTGCATCTCATTAAGATGTGATAGTCATTATACAATCACTCTATGAAATCCCTGTGGACAGCTCTTTGATTATACTATACCATGTACATAATTAGCGACACGTCTGAATTTTTGTCTGTACGGTACTAATGAATGTCAATTAAGACTGCTTTAAAAGTGCTGGGTGACATATACATGTAGCCCCTGTAAGTAAGAGCGGGCTACTTATCCTTCTCTTACTGGAGTAAGCACTGGTAAGGGCAGGCGCCAGTAGTAACCATGGGTTTTCCCCCCTCACCAAGCCCTGCCTGGAGTGATAGAGGTAGGCCCCTGACTCTGTAGCAGGCCTGAGACAGAGGGGAGGTTCTGCTGACATCACAAGGGGCAGGGCTGGATCTATTTAGTGGGCTGTCCTGTGTGTGTCTGTGTCAGTCTGTGGATGTCAGTTCTGGAAGGAGTTGTGTTGGAGTGTCTGGCTGGTGTGTCAGAATCTGGAGAGAAGAGTGGCAGTCCTGCTTGGTGATAGGAGAAGCCATGCTGAGAGTGCTTGGAAGAGATACTCAGAGCCCCTCTGAGTAGAGCGGACAGAACTATAGAGGTGGACCAATGCCCCTCACCCTGTTCAGGGGGTGAGGGGAAAGACATCTAGCCTCACCCATAGGGCCTACCCTGGGGGTGGAGGCAGGGGTATTGCAGCCCCAACCAGGCCATCCTGCAGGGTACATTCCTGGAGGATAAGGAGTGGAGGAAAAGACCCTGTCGTATTCATACATTTCGAGTTACTGCTGCCCATGAACTGCTGCTGTGTGTTTTCTAAGAGACAATAAAGACACTGCTGTTTTACACAAAAAGACTGTGTGAGAGCTGGATGATTCGCCCTGGGACCAGGGTTTTCTCTATAAGGGTCCTATCCCACATCCCACATCCCACATCCCTGGGACTTATGGAGATGGAGGCGCTGCACAACCACTAAAGAATGGAGGCGAATACCCCAGAAGCCTGGTCCTGTTGTCCCCAATACCAACGCGGGAGACTCAGGCCTTCCTTTTCCAAGCAGGTATGCACCACCATACACATGTAGCCAGCCCTCAATACACCTTAGAGGCACGATCTGTGTCTGGGGGGGGGGGGGGGGAAACATGGGCTACTTTTGGAGGCGAGCTGCTGAGATCCAGGACAGGCTTTCAGCAAGGCAGAGCGGGAAGAGTGAAGTGCACCTTCCGTGCAAGTATTGTATTGTATTGTATGTCTTTATTTATATAGCGCCATTAATGTACATAGCGCTTCACAGTAGTAATACATGTGGTAATCGAATAAATAACAGATAATATAAATAACAGATCATGGGAATAAGTGCTTTAGACATAAACATAACATTAAGGAAGAGGAGTCCCTGCCCCGAGGAGCTTACAATCTAATTGGTAGGTAGGGAGAACGTACAGAGACAGTAGGAGGAAGTTCTGGTAAGTGCATCTGCAGGGGGCCAAGCTTTATGTATCATGTGTTCAGAATGTTCACAGTGCTATTCATATGCTTCTTTAAGCAAGTGTGTCTTAAGGTGGGTCTTAAAGGTGGATAGAGAGGGTGCTAGTCGGGTACTGAGGGGAAGGGCATTCCAAAGGTGTGGGGCAGTCAGTGAAAAAGGTTTAAGGCGGGAGAGGGCTTTAGATAAAAAGGGGGTAGAAAGAAGACATCCTTGAGCAGAACGCAAGAGTCGGGATGGTGCATAGTGAGAAATTAGGGCTGAGATGTAAGGAGGGGCAGAAGAGTGTAAAGCTTTAAAAGTGAGGAGAAGAATGGAGTGTGAGATGCGGGATTTGATTGGAAGCCAGGAGAGGGATTTCAGGAGGGGAGATGCTGAGACAGATCTAGGAAAGAGTAGAGTGATTCTGGCAGCAGCGTTTAGGATAGATTGTAGGGGAGACAGGTGAGAGGCAGGAAGGCCGGACAGCAGGAGGTTACAGTAATCAAGACGGGAGAGAATGAGGGCCTGAGTCAGAGTTTTAGCAGTCGAGCAACAGAGGAAAGGGCGTATCTTTGTTATATTGCGGAGGAAAAAGCAACAAGTTTTAGAAATGTTTTGAATGTGAGGGGCGAATGTGAGAGAGGAGTCGAGTGTGACCCCTAGGCAGCGTGCTTGGGATACTGGGTGAATGATCATAGTTCCAACAGTAATGTGGAAGGAGGTAGTAGGGCCAGGTTTGGGAGGAAGTATGAGGAGCTCTGTTTTAGCCATGTTGAGTTTAAGGCGACGGAGGGCCATCCAGGATGATATAGCAGAGAGACATTCAGAAACTTTGGTCTGTATAGCAGGTGTAAGGTCGGGTGTTGAAAAGTATATTTGTGTGTCGTTAGCATAGAGGTGATAGAGGTGATATTTAAACCCAAAAGATGTTATTAGGTCACCTAGAGAGAGTGTGTACAGAGAAAAGAGAAGAGGTCCCACTGGAGTACTGGAGAGAGTAGGGCATGTAATACCAGGAGTAGTCAGGGGAGCGTGGATTCCCGCACAGTACACCCTGGGTGCCCTAAGAGGGTGTTGTAAGATGGGTGTATGGCTATTGCTGTCCTAGTCCCTTGAGGCAGATAGTGTGAGGCAACTGGGGGGGTTAGCCTGTTAACTAGTCCAGGGACCATGGCCCAGGGCCCACACTAGGAGTGGCCAAAAGTAGGAGACTAGTGGGTAAAGCATGCAGAGAGCATCAGAGAGTGTCAGTGAGTATAGTCAGTGTCTAGATACGAGTTTTACACTAGACACTGAGAATAGTGAAAGGATACATTTGGTGGGCTCATCAAAGATGGCGGCCGTAACACAGGATCATAAAATCTTTATATTGAAAAGCATAAAAATAAAATAAAAAAAAAATATATATATATATATATATATATATATATATATACACTCTAAATGATAATATATACTCTATATATATTTTTTTTTTTTTATATTTTATTTTTATGCTTTTCAATATAAAGATTTATGATCATGTGTTATTAAAATTGTATGTAATTTTATTTAATTATTTGTACAACGGTGGGTTTCACTATTTGTATATGGATATTAGACCTAAGTGTGTTCACCTGCTATATGCTTAAACATTGGTTGTATAATTAACCTATGAGGGATCAGAATAGGCTATTTAAGCGACAACCAGTTAGACACTTATTCCCCAGATGAAGTCCTAGTTCCAGGACGAAACGCGTAGGGTGGAGGCTCTAAGACAAACTCTTAGCTCCCCTATTCAGTATCTACATCCAGCAGAATCTCCTGATCACCCCTGGACAGTGTACTCGAGTTGCGGCCGAAATCTCGGCTGAGTGACGTCAGCGGGCCAGTCTCGCGAGATCGGAGGAACAACCAGGAAGCCCAGGAGAATAGCTGCAGCTGGAGGATAACCACCACGGAGGATTTCGGCGTTCCACGTGGAGGACAGACACATTGTAACTCCAGGCAGCAGGACGGAGAGAATTATTATATCCTACATGCTTGTTAACATCTGCTACTTTGTAAGTAGCGATCTACTTTTGCACATATACTTTTACTAAAATGTACTTCACTATATTTTGTTGTCTCTTCATTTCATTTCAGAGCAACCAGCAATTCCCATACATCCTCAGTCCATTTATGCTCAATTTTATTGTTTAGTTAGCAGTTTTGCGCTGATGTTCTTCCCTTCCCCCCTATATATGTGCTATTGTGTATAGCTTAACATTCAGGCAGCAACTGTTACTATTTTTGGTTTAATTGTTTTACTTTGCGCACTTAGTATTTTTATAGTTTATATATATATATATATAGGCAATACGATACCGTGTGATGACGAATATCAGAGGCAGCACTCCAAATGGTTGTCAAAAGAATATATTGTATTAACAAGACACCATTCCAACATTTCGGTCCGCGTGCGGGACCTTTATCAAGGTGATCACCACATCACCTTGATAAAGGTCCCGCACGCGGACCGAAACGTTGGAATGATGTCTTGTTAATACAATATATTCTTTTGACAAACATTTGGAGTGCTGCCTCTGATATTCATCATCACACGGTACCAAATTGCCTATTTGTACCATACAGGATTTGCACCCACCCTATTGATTTCCCAGACGGAAATTTTTTAATTTTTATTTTTTTAAATTCATTTTATTAGTTTAAAAAAATTACTTAAATTTAAAATTGGTTTAAAAATTAGCGTGAAAAATTCCTCCTCGGTCTTACATTTTTTTTAAACCAATAAAATATATATATATATATATACATATATATATATATATATATATATATATATATATATATATATATGAGAACCATATAGTATATATTTTTAATTTTTTAATTTTTTAAATTTTATTGGTTTAAAAAAAAATTATGCAAAAAGAGAAAGGGTACCCAATGCTCTCCTGTGAATTGGTAGGAGTAGGAGAGGATTATGGTGCACAGAGGATAACAGTCAATATATATATATATACACAAATAGGTTGAGAGAGACAACCCAAAGACACCTGACTGCACACTTTTGCTATCATTACCCTGGTGAAGAGATACGTGGTCTATGTCCGTCACTAGCCTTCCTTATTTTAATTGGTTTTAGATGGTTTTTGTGTCTCTGATATGTTGGTTAATGTTATTGAATAAAATATTTTATTATCGATATTGGAGTAGCTATATGGCATATTAGTATTCCACGGATTGAATATTTCCAGCTACAACACTAGTCTAATTACTGGATTAATTGAGTGCAGTCAGCTGTCTTTGGGTTGTCTCACTCAAATTATTTGTGTATATTTAAAAAAAAATTGTAAGACCGAGGAGGAATTTTGCACGCTCAGTTGGCAGTGTGGGCAGAGTAGCAAGGGCAGTAGTCAATGTACCAGTTGACTTTCCTGATACCAGCCATAGTACTCTGACTGCTGCAACCCCGGTTGTGTGCATGCCTAAGGAACCCGTTGTTCAGCCTGTGTTAGTGGATCAGGTTGTGACTGAGTTAAGATGTGTAGAACGCCAGTGCATCAGAAGAACAAGTCCTTAGTTATATTATGACATCTGCAGTTGAGAAACTCCCAATGAACTGTGTAGTACAATAAGGTTACCCTAATAGTGTTGAGGGGACTAGTACTTAATGCCACAGGCACCACTAATGATTAGTACAAACAAAGTCCCATATGGTGAGAATAACAGGGTATGGCAACCCACAGAAAAAACTCACTTTTGAATTCCAGAATCCAGGGAGGTATTCCACAGCAGGTAAATGATTGGTGTGCAGTCCACCAGGTGATGCAGCAGGAACAGGTAGAAAAACGGCAGTGCACTGCCAAGAAGACCATGAGGAGGCTCACGGTTGCAAAAGCAAAAATTATTTATTCCATAAAAAGATTGGACAAAATGTCCCCCCTAGCCACAGCAACAGTCCACCAACGCTTTCGGGCTCTATGCCCTTTCTTCTTGGCAGTGCATTGCCGTTTTTCTACCTGTTCCTGTGTCTGAGTTAAGCTTGGGGTGGTAATAATTCCACTTCCTTCAACCTTGCTTTCTGGAATTAGCTATGTGTTAGAAAAAGCAGGTAGGACTGAGGATTTGGAGGCTATTGCCTATTTGTCAGGGTCAACTTGGTCAGCAGCTATTTCGTCTGTGACATTGACCCTCGGGCAATCCTGTCTGTATAGTAACAGAGACGGATGATGCTTCCTGTATCAAGGCTCCATGTGAAAGAGTCCAGAGAGGGATCTGGGGCTCAGAGAGTGCAAAAACAGACATACGTGAGTGTTTCTTAATAATCTTTTATTTTCAGGAGGTTTCCCATTTAAATGACCATATAGATATACAGATGTAGGGCTAATCTTTATGAAGATAACGCCTACCCGTTTTTTTCTCTATAGAATTGTACAGCCACCAGGAAAATATGGTGTCCAAAATTTCTTCTGAACCCTATGGTTTATGAACTTAGCTCATTTCAGAAAAAGTAATTAGATAGTCCTAAACTCACAAACTTTCGTTTGGAGATTTGACTGATGAATGACTCCAACCATTTGAGGTAAGGCTCTGATGTGCGAATCCGCTGGAAAACTGGAACAAA
Organism: Ascaphus truei; assembly: GCF_040206685.1. Lineage (NCBI taxonomy): Eukaryota > Metazoa > Chordata > Amphibia > Anura > Ascaphidae > Ascaphus > Ascaphus truei. The sequence goes on along the minus strand of NC_134485.1, from coordinate 198,366,778 downwards.
TGACGAAGAACAAGGAAGTGCGGAGCATCACCAGGTGAATAATAGAGGGAGGGTGACTTCTGTAAAAATTGATATTTATTTGGCCATGAATAAAACGGAGGTACAGCAAACCACCTACGCATTTCACGCCAAGCGCTTTATCAAAGTGTAATTCAAAAACCCCAATCCTGAGTATTTAAATGGCATGAAAATCCAGAAAACAGAAATGCCCAAAGCTACTTCCAATGTGACAAAAATACACAGTGCAATACCTATATATCTCTTGTAAAAAGGGTCATTTAGCCTTTGGCCAAAGCGTCTTAAGCCTGCTGCCACTTACAAGGAATGACCGTAGCAGGGCCTAACACTCACCTGGATAAAAATTCTTATTTACCTGTCTAATTACAGGAAGAATGATCACATTGGATCTGTCGTAACCTGGCAAAATGAAACTGACCTGGAAGTGGCAGCAGGCTTAAGACGCTTTGGCCAAAGGGTTAAACTAAATAACCCTTTTTACAAGAGATATATAGGTATTGCACTGTGTATTTTTGTCACATTGGAAGTAGCTTTGGGCATTTCTGTTTTTGTTGTATACATGTAGTCACGCCTACTAGCACTCCTTTTGACACTTATATGCATATATATATTGTGTGGTATTGGTTGGGATTTCTCAGAGCTTGTTGGGAATTTGAGTATTTTGTTTAATCCTTTGCGGTCCTATGTCGGAATATATCCGACAAAATATTTTACCACTTGTGGTCCAATGTCGGATTTCCTAGTGACTGCTGGATGTCGCTATTATATAAAAAATGGCGCGCTCCTGCCTGCCCCAGCCCGCCTGCTCCACCTCGGCACCTGCCTGCCCGCTCCACCTCCGCACCTGTCCGCCCGACCTCCGCACCTGACCGCCTGCCCGACCTCCGCTCCTGCCCGCTCGCCTGCCCCACCACCTCGGCACCTCTGCTCCTGCCCACCCCACCACCTCGGCACCTCCGCACCTGCCCGCCCGCACCACCGCACCGCCGCACCTCCGCCGCACCTCCTCACCTCCTCCGCTCCCACCCGCCGCTCCTCCTCTGCTCCTTCCCGCCGCTCCTCCTTCGCTCCCACCCGCCGGTCCTCCGCTCCCACCTGCCGGTCCTCGAAAATTAAATTAGACCTGCTGGTGCACTTAGTTTAAATTTATTGGACCGCAAAGGGTTAATGCAAATCCAGAAGTATCAAGCATTTGCGCCATGCTCGGTTGTGTTCCAGCACTAGAAACGTCACTACGCACGTCCAACTACTCAACAGACAAATAAAATTTAATTGACAACTGAATAAATAATTTTTAAACAAAAATATGAAAAAATAAAAAGAATTAATCATATTGAAATACAAAAAGAGATTAAAGTATATAGCATAATAAAAATAATACTTAAAAAAAAAAACTATATAAACATTAAAAAATCCATTAATATTAGGGACAATATATGACACCTTCATATGCAAATTCATTTATGGGGTGGTGGGAATATTTACACATTGATGGTGTCACCAACACTTTTAGAAATCAAATTATCATTTATAGGAGATACATTGACAATCTTATCCTCATCTGGGATGGGGATGAGACGTCTTTATCATCTTTCATTAACACTAAATAATAATATATATGACATCAAATTCACATATTCTTTTCATCACCATCACATTCACTATTTAGTGTATATTGATACACACTTAAATTTACAAACTGATGTATATAGAAAAATAAATTCCAGAAACACGTATCTTAGGGCCGATAGTTGCCATCCACGAGCTCTCCTAAAGGGTATTGCAAAGGGTCAGTTCTTAAGACTTAAGAGATTATGTTCTGACCAGGAATCCTTCATCATACAATCAAGTGAACTTACGTCTAGATTTATATCCAAAGGTTATAATGAACAAGATTTACAGAAAGCATTTGACCATGCAAATTAGATCAATAGAACTGATCTTATGACTTCAGGCTATAAAAAAAGAACAACTAAAAAAAGAGTGGGATCCTTAAAACCATCACATTCATCCAGTGGAACATGCTCAGTATGGTCATATATGAAACAAATCAAATCAGTTAAACACCCTACAAAAGTACCAGACAAAGAACTGAGCATGACGGGCAGAATGTCATGCAATTTGCGAGACATGCTACTGTAGTACATAGCCACTTTACACACACCTAGTACAAGTTGGTTGTCAGCAACACTAAAAGGTGCTTACAGATACAACAGCTGTAAGGCTTGTAAATTTGTAGGGCCGATCAAGGAATTCAGTAACAGTGACAACACAAAATCTTTAACAATAAGGGACTTCATCAATTGTAAAACCACCAACGTGATCTACCAAATAACGTGCAAGTGTGGCTTGACATTTACAGGGAAGGCACTATGACCATTATGCAGACGCACCCTGGAACATGTCAATTCTGTTATGAATGAATTAGGCACTCCGGCTGCTCGAGATGTCAATTTGAAACACAATGGTGACACCAGTTGTTTGACCTTCGCTGCCATAGACTACCTCACTAGCACTATGAGAGGGGGGGATATGGACATTAGACATAAGCAGTCGAATGGATCTATAGACTCAAAACATTGAGCCTTTATGGACTCAATGAGGGATTCACATATAGTCCTTTCATCTCATCTCATTATACATAGTAGATGCCACACTGCCATTGTGGACCTACATTGTGGGTGATCTGCAGGCTCACTATGGTTCAATAAGTGACTACACATATTGGCTACTTTAGATCCATACATTTACAAATAAGGGCACTGGATCACATTAGATTACTGGCAGTATTCTAAATTCTTAATTCTAAACATGAGGATAGTAGTATCAATACATATTGTTTTGATCCCAACGACATACCTTGTAAATATCTCATCCTCAGATTCTTTCCCAGCCATTATAAAAAGTAGTGATGAAGTATAGGCGGTCACTGCATAACTGAACTCAGCCAAAAATAAAAATAAAATCAGCTTTATTAAATTGGAATTCTTTTCCAGCCATTAGCCTAAAACATAATCCCACCATCTGACAGATAGTTCAAATTTTCCTTTGCCATTACTACAATGGAAACATTGACCCTACACTTTAAATACGATCTTTACTGAGAGTGAAGTTAAACACAGGAGCTAAATATATGAATACAACTTTAATCTCGCCTTCTCCAGAGGGACCCAGTCAGTCCACATAGTACTGCTTGCCACCAGCACCCGATGGGTTAAATGCATACCTCAATCTGTTCCCATGATGACAAGACACTACTTAAGGCAGGAACTGATCCCCCTCTGTTGCACCGCCCCTGACGAAGCTCCCACGCGAGCGAAATGCGTAGGGCATCATGACGCTGTGACATCCTTCAGGTAGTCGTGGTCAGACAGGAAGGCAATGTCGGCTAATGCTTAGAGTCTTATTCAGATGGTTAGTAAGAGATAGTACTGGTAGTTTCACGATTTAGCTTCCAGTGCTCTGATTTAGTCATTGCCATCAGCCTCAGCTTAGTTAGGCCTTAGATGCAGGACAGAGATATCCTTATTCAGTGACTATTAGAGCTAGATATCCGTGATCAGATTTCCACAGCAAGTCTGGCACAACATAAGTTACCCTTATGACTACTGTACCTTACACTACCCACCAGAGTACTTTACACTAGCCACTATGCAGCCATATTTCCCGAGCAGCTCTGATACTATACAAAAAAACACTTGATTACTCTCACACTAGCCACCTGTGCTACCACCGGAATCACTGCAGCTAAATAAGCACTCTAAATACTGTAGTATTATAATCATACTAACAAGGGGTTCTTGCCTTTAATATTTACTTAGGACAAGATTTCAATTGCCCCTTCTTCAATCATTGCCTCAGGGTACTTTACCAGACAGCCTATTGCCTGCTCTCCCTTCCTTGTTTTTAACTTGAGTATGATTGTATGTCAACACTTGTATGTTATTTTATTATGTTCTCACTGTGTTTACCTTCATTTTATTAGTTTGTAATAACGTTACGTTTTACTGAGCCCAGGGTATGCTCTATACGTGCAATTTTCATTGGCGGTCGCTGTGACCTCTTTCCAGTACCTCTCTAATCTTGCTGTTTCAGTACATGTAATTACACAGGTACTGTAGCACCTCTTGTTTGCCACTCACTTGTGACAAATGGACACAATATTACACTTGAATCAATTGCATTGAATACATAAGTCATGTTGCACAGTGTTACTCTCTATTTAACTACACAGATAAACAGAACAATTCAATATTGGATATGCGTCTATAGGTAAAATGAAGATAGTGTGACAGAGTCACTGTCTCAGTAGGCTGGAATGGAGGATATGTGTACCTTCCATTACTCAACCAGTTAACCTTCCAGCACCTGCAGCCTAATTAAGCAGGATTCCTGAAAGACTGCAGGTTAAAAAGATACAGGAAGCTGTGAGACAGAAAGCCAGACAGGCAGTGAGAGAGACTGACTGGTTTTCCCTCAGAGAAGGAGGGAGGCAGAAGGGGCTCCCCAGCTACCAAAGGCTGATTGTGAAAGAAGCTGCTGAGAGAGCCGTGCTGAAGCAGTGTGAGAAAAGCTGCTGAGAGAGCCGTGTTGAAACAGTGTGAGAGAAGCTGCTGAGAGAGCCATGCTGAAGCAGTGTGAGAGAAGCTGCTGAGAGAGCCGTGCTGAAGCAGTGTGGGAGAAGCTGCTGAGAGAGTCATGCTGAAGCAGTGTAAGAGAAGCTGCTGAAAGAGCCGTGCTGGAGCAGGGACATTGCCAGATGGACTAAGATAAGCAAAACCCTCTCTATTATTTACAAAGACTGTGCTGTTACTTTATTGTCCATGCCAGGGCATGTTTTGGGCTGACAACCTGCTTAGCTGGCGGCCCTGATAGTAAGGGACTGAAGAAGTCAGTAAGCTCCCTGACAGGGATAGGCGTTTATTTATGTTTTATTTTATTTGGTTTTCTTAAAGGGACGGTGGACCTGCGAATACGTTACTTAAACCCCTATAAATAAACCCCACGTAAATAGAAGTACTGTGTTTCCGGGCTTATTTGGTATCAAGGGACCTCAACGTGATGTGGTTGTCACAATAGATATATCCTTATAATAGAGTAGGTACACATAGAAAAAATTAAAAAATACAAAATATGAAATATAAAAAATATACGAAGAAAATTGGTAATTGAACAGTTATGTTGATTATACATTAAAATAACAAGTCACATTTACATGTGTGAGGCCAAGAACAGATTGATAACTGTGGCCCCTCTGTTTTATGGGGAGGGAGGGGGGTAGGGGAAACAGTGCCCAACTTCTGCATAGTTGATTACAATACGAAAGCTTTTCCAGGGACAACCAGAGGAGCCATTAGTGTGCTGGGAAGCGATAGTCAGAGAAAATTAGCACTATACGCGGCACTAGATTTATTAATACATAGCAATAGTACTGGCCAGAGGAAAAAAAACATGATTTACAGTACAGCATGAATAAAATATATACACCTGCTTAATTTAACCTGCATCATTCTCTCTCTATCCCCCTCTGCCCCAACTGCCTGCTCACATACAGTACCTCCTCACCCTGCTGGGCCCTGTCAGTTACCCCCCGCCAATTACCTCTTCACCCTGCTGAGCCCCATCAGATACCCCTTCCCAATTACCACCTCGCCTTGCTGGGCTCAGTCAGATGCACACCTCCCAATTACCTCCTCACCCTGCTGGGCTGTCAGATACCCTCTCCCCAATTACCTCCTTCACTAGAGATTGCGAATCCGCCCAAATCAGTTTCCCAGATTTTCGCTGATTTTACCCCAAAATCTATTTCGTGGTATAAAATCCGCAAACGGATTTGGTCGGTATTTAATCTGTACGATTCCTCAAAACTTGCCATTGGTACAACCCATTGACAGATAAATTAGAATCCAATCCGCGGATTTAGTAATCCGTTAGCAGATTCTTAACAATCCATCCACGGGTCGCGGAATGCACGGAGTATTGGTAAAAATAATAAAAAATCTGCAAAACGCGAATCGTCCTTTTTGACATTGATCCGGTGAAATCCGCGGACCAAAGGAAGCATCCGATTCGCTGCGCATCTAAATCCGCCAAAATAATTTGCCCATCTCTACTCCTCACCCTCTTAGACTGTCAGATTCCCCCCCAACCCCTCCCCCCCCTCATTATCTCCTCACACTGCTGGGCCTCGTCAGATACCTGCCTCCCCCAGGGTAATTCCGGCCCTCTTGCAGTGCACATGCTTATTAACCCCTTCCTCACACACACTGCCAATAAGCCCATGCACGTCCATACTGCCTTCCTTACTGTGGGTTTGGAGGATTAGTGGGACTGTAGTGTGGAGCTGCGCCCCTGCCCTGCTGTTTCCTCCTATACTGTAGTAGCAGGCAGAGGAAGAAATGTTCAGCCTCACTGGCTTTCCCTGGTGGAGTGACAGGCTGCTCAGCCAATCACAGAGGGGGAAGGATGAGCAGCTTCACTGCTTTTCTTCTATACTCCTGGTCCGTTGGACAGGCTCCCCCACAATTGCCGGGCCAAGGACCCTTGTCCCAGGTCTCCCCCCATTGGCAGCCCTGCATATACATACGCTTACAATTACCAGTACACTCCAGAGAGGAGCCGGCCTGGGAGAGGAGGAGCTGCTATGTGAACACTGCAATGTCACCTAATGGCCATAATCTGCATTGAGCTGCACACAGACTCTGCTTATCTCCTTCCTTCAAGTGGTCCAATTATTCAAAATCTGACTGGCCCAGGGGGCAACTTCCCCCTCACCCCCAGGCCAGTTCACCCCTGGGTAGAACTTAGATGGCAACTTCATTAATGGAATGGCAGTGGCCTGGAATGCGCACTGGCACACTAGGTGCAGAGAATGAGAGCATATAAAAGAAGTATAACCCTTCTTGTAACGAATTGCACAGTATTGTTCTTATTAATATTATTATTAAATATTAAAATACCCCTATATCATTTATATCATAGACCTAGAAACAGTACAGGAGAAGAGCCCAGGCCACTGAGGTCAGGCACCAGCCCAGGGAGTGGGCTGGCACACAGACAGGGGTCAGTCCAATCAGTCACAGGTTAGTGGTTAAGCTCCATGTTTTATTAAGTAAATAATGGATACATGTTTTACCTATAGTACTACAGCAGCAGCAGCAGCAGCAATCCTAACCAGCCCACAGCCAAACCCTGCCTAGAACACAATGGCTTAAACTTGGTGCTGTACCCCTATTTATATACTCCTCCCATAATAATTCCATTTTCCAATTAGGATTCCGTTTGCAAATTTGGATTCTAAATCCGTTAGGCAGATTTTCAGGGATGGAAAAGAAACCTATTCTGCAGTTTTTTTTAGACTGATCCACGTAAATCCGCAGCTCAAAAGGAACTTTCAGAAAATGTCGTCCATCTCTAGACTCCAACCACTTAAAAATCTTCTGAATAAACATTTCTGTAATTGCACAGAGCCTTCTGGCCTAATCAACTGAGAGGACCTCTTCAATCTATGCCTATCCTTGTCCCACGATGAACCCTCCTTAACCCTTTCAGTACAGAGGGGCTGCAGCATCAAAGTGTCACACCCCTTCCGGGAAGTCGTGATGTCACCACTGTGACATGACCGGAAGAGGAGGGTGAGATAGTATGCGCCTTACATCTTTTTTCATGTTTACTTTACGTCTTTCATTTTTATGTAACCCTACATACAACGTGCTATACCAACCAGTCAAAGTACTTCATGAACAATATGATCAATGTCTCAGGTATATACACTGTAGTGTTATTATGTTTTTTTAATTTCTAAAAACTAGATACAGTACTTTATATAGAGTTTCACAAAGTTTAGCTACATACAGTAAATTAGTTTTTACACTTCAAAATGTTGCACATTTTGACACCTGTTTTCTATAGCAATGGTTCCCAACTCCTGTCCTCGAGAACCCCCCAGGAAGTCCGATTTTAAGATATCCCTGCTTCAGCACAGGTGGTTCAGTTAAAATGACTGAGCCACTTATTGAGCTGAAACAGGGATATCCTTAAAACCTGACCTATTGGAGGTTCTTGACTTATTTTCTGCTCTTTAGTAACTTTCCAAAAAATAAAGTCAAGTACAGCCTTGACTTATCAGTCACCAAGGGTGTCAATATATGGGACGCTTCAGCAATATTTTCTTATAGATAGTGATATTTAATACATAGTACGTAGAGCTTGACATCTATTCTCATGTTAAAATCCTTGTCCATTTGGATCTTTTGTCCAAAAATATTGAAAGTTGCAGAATTTAAATTTATTGAGGCAAATGGCTTATTTTCAAATATAACATCGATATTCTTAATTACAAGCCTTTGTTGAATAATGGATTAATGACAGACAACCGTGACAATTTTGTGACGTTTAATATTTTGAAAGTGCATACGTAGATTCATCAAGCAAAAAATTTATGAACAAAGATAAAATGGGAAAATATTACTTTTTAAACGTAGAAGTTTCAATTGCTCTGGGCATATCTTCTTCAAAAAGTCTGCATATGGAAAATATATACATGGAAGAACAATACATTTGTATTCATTTTATTCAATGCTATGGTAATTTATACATGAATTATATCTTCCCTGGAGAGAGGCAGAGATATTTGTTCTTATTAGATCTCCTTTCAGCTCCCTAATCTCAGGGCTTTTTCAGCAGCTCTATTGGAAACTTTAGAACCCTTAATTTATTGGTTCCGTATTTCAAAATATTTTCTGCTTAGCTTTACATTTACAAGTTTATTTTATTCATTATGTAATGAAGACGTCATACAGGAAACCAAGAACTGTCTGAGCCAGTTATGAGAGAGCTCATATTGCATACTGTAGCTTTGTTTCAAAATGAATTTTGATACCAAGGGCGGATAGAGGGGTGGGCACATCATAATTATTCATCAACTATCCATATAGATATCTATGGATCTAGAAACTATATTTAAGAGTGAAGTTCAAAGACATAATCACTATTATTGGAGAAAGATATCCAATAAAGCTATCAGTTTACTGCAACACTGATTTACTGTATATTAAGACTTTTCTGTATAATGTGACTGACAAAAACATATTTAGAGTATACAGGTCCTGTATAATGTTGTTGAGATTTACAACCAATGGGAACTTGAGAAACCTGACTTCTGGTGCCGATCTTAAACGGTTGGAAACCAATGTGGCATACAGTATATGCACAACCAAAAGTTCCTCAGCAGATTACAGCATGTTTAGTTTTAGGTAGGATATACTCTTTTCACATGTAACCCCATCTCCCCGGGCCAATCGCAGATCAGCCCCCCTAAGGTGTACTGGGGTCTGGCTACATGTCTCTATATGGTGCATACCTGCTGGCAACAGGAGGGCCTGAGTCTCCAGCGATGACATGGGGGATAACAGGAACAGGTTTCTGGGGTGGATGCCTTCGTTCTGTTTCAATGGTGCAGCGCCTCCATCTTTAGTAAGCCCCAGGAATGCGGGGTGGAATCCTTACCAGAGAGTGTTCCCACACAGGGATGAGAGATTCCAGTCTCACACAGGTTTGTCTTTCTTTAAAAGCAGCAGTCTTTATACACAGCAGGGCAGCAGCAGCAGCCGACAGTACAGATCATGCACTATCCACCAACTGTTTTCCATTTAGGATGGTCCTTCCCTGTCTCCACTCTGGATTAAGGCCATCCAGAGTTGGGCTAACTCTTCCCTCACCCCCTAAGCAGGGTGAGAGGTACTGGTCCACCTCACTAACTACACTATGGTTGGATCAGCTCTACTCATGAGCTGATCACTCCTCTCCTCCAACTGCAACTCACTATCACACTACTCACACACTAACACTTCTCTGTCACTAAATAGGAAGTGCACTGCTCTTTATGATATCAGCAGGCACTGCCCCTGTGTCTCTTGCTTTGACACAGGGTCAGGTGACCTACCTCCACCACTCAGGGCAAGTGCTTGAAGTGGGGGAAACCCCTGATAACTCCTGGCAACCGGCCCTTACCAGGGATTATACCAGGAGGAGGATAGAACTATAGCCCCATTTCTTACCAGGGCTACACACATATGGTGTTCAAATCTTAACAATCAGTACAATGGGTTTTCAAGATTGTAACATTGATTATGTATAAACTAGATAGATTTTCTTAAGATTGTATTTTGTAAGAATTTGTACCAAATATGTTGGCAACTTTTATTGCATCATGAGATATGCCACACCAATGACTTTGGGTCTCCTCTATTTCCCTCCCTCTTGCCATGTATTTCTCTCCCCTCCATCTCACCTCACTCTCCCCACCCTCCATAAATTACCCCACTCTGACCCAATACCTGCCCCCCCACCTCACATGTATTTCTCTCCCCTGCGTCACTCTTACTCCCTCTTTTCCTCACCTCACCCCATCTCACTCTCCTCCCGCTGCGTCAATTACCCCACGATCACTCAATCCCTCTCCTCACACTCATTCACTTTCCCCTCACACAATTCCCCCCACAAAATATATACCAAAACACTTCTCACCCCCAATGCAAAAAACTTCCCAACCCCAAATACATACAAAAAAAAATCCCTACCTCCCCAAATATTTACAAATCCCCCCAAATATTTACAAATCCCCCCAAATACATTAAAAAAAACCCACCTCCCCAATTCATTTTAAACCCCCAATACATATTTAAAAAAAATAATATATATATAAAAACAATATATACCGGCATAACCCCTCCGACACACACACACACACACACACACACACACACACACACACACACACACACACACACACACACACACACACACACACACACACACACACACACACACACACACACACACACACACACACACACACACACACGACCACAAATATTCTAAAGCTTGCCTTAAACTAGCCTGGTTACATTCTGGGTATGTGCTGGGTGTAACCTGGCTAGTTTACGGCATTTCTGCATTGACTAATGACCCATAGGATTAACACAGCAGGGGTCCCTGGCAGTCCCATTAAGTTTGAATGGGACTGTCAGGGACCCCCGCTGTTAATTTAATGGGCCATTAATGGAGAAATGCTGGGTCTAGTTTAAGGCATGTATCCAGCGTGTGCCTGGGTCTTTTTGGCGATTGCCACTGGTTTGTTTTAGAATAACCGTGGGCACTACAGTATATATTCTGTAGTGCCGATGAGTATTCTAAAACAAATCTGGGGCAATCACCAACAAGACCCAGGTACATGCTGGGTACATGCTGGGTACCTGCTGCAACATTTCAGTGACATTTCTGCAGACAGACTAATGGCCCATCGGATTAAAAGTGGGGGTCCCTGGCAGTCCCATTCAAACTGAATGGGACTGCCAGGGACCCCTGCTGTGTTAATCCGATGGGCCATTAGTCTCTGCAGAAATGTCACTGAAATGTTGCAGCATGTACCCAGCATGTACAGTACCTGGATCTTGTTGGTGATAGCCTCAGATTTTCCAAGGCGAGTTTTAGAATACTCGTCAGCGCACCTGTACATACATAAAAAATATATATATAAATAAAAAATCCTCCCGAATACATATAAACCCCCCTAAATACATATAAAAACCCCAATACATATAAACCCCCAATACATATTAAAAGACCCCAATGCATATTAAAAAAACAATGCATATAAAAAAACCCAATGCATATAGAAATACCCCAATACATATAAAAAAACAATGCATATAACAAATACCCCAATACATATAAAAAAATATTAATAATACTAATACCCAATATTTAAAATACCCCAACACTGTACATATATAAAAAACCTCAATGCATATAAAAAATACCCCAATACATATTAAAAAAAACAATGCATCTAAAAAACCCCAATGCATATAGAAATACCCCAATACATATGAAAAACCCCAATACATATGAAAAACCCCAATACATTAAAAAAAAAATACCCCAATACATATAAAAAAATACCCCAGTACATATAAAAAAAAACCAATGCATATAACAAATAACGCAATACATATAAAAGTATCCTAATACATGCTACTACATGGGTGTTCTCTGGTGCTGTGTGCTCACCTGCGGTCTTACAGGAGGTCTGAGGGGTCCATGGATGGTGTATGGCAGCAGAAATAAGACAGCTTTCCCTCCTTATGGTGCAGTGCCTCCATCCCATGAGGATCCTGGTAGAAGCAGGATGGTCCCTACAGGCAACTCTCTTCTCCAAATAATACTCAGCATAGTTGGTACAACTGCATCTTTATTCTGCACACCGCTTGGCATCTTCCACAATCCCTGGAGCAGACCCAAGAGGCTTGAGGCCTCAGGAGTCCCTCCTAAACTCCCTCACCCCCTGACGGGGCAAGGGGAATCACCTCCACTCCCCTGATGGAAGGAAGACACACACCAACAACCAAAACAGAATTTGGTGGAGTGCCAGCTTTTATACCCGGGGAGAGGGGCTTGTAACACTGCCCCATAACAGGGCAGGTCCAGGTACTGACAGGCATCACACCATCTGCATGTGACCCAGTCAGTACCCTCCCCAGGTATGACATTCCAACTGCCGGTTTAGACCTGCCTCTGGATATGGCAACATTGTACCCATCCAGACTGCAACTGGAGGCTAGGCCCTGTGCAGGAGTTTAACCCCAACATTGCCTGTTCCTATCAGGATTTATAGTGTTGAGGCCAGTGGAAGGCTACAGTGTTGAGGTCAGTGGCACTAGGCTACATACTCCCTCTGGTGAAAAATCTCCTGACGACCCATGAGGAGCATAATTATGGACTACTAATAATTGTGCCGGCCCACAGAATTACAATACCATAGAAATAACAATGCAATACAATATATTAACAATTTTGGCATAACTGGTTCCTCCTATGCAAGAGAACCTTTCGCTCGGTTGCTGTACAGTTCCTGCTCTATATTACCTTCCGCCTCATTATGCAGTACATCCCCGCTGTAATCAAAAGTAATGATCAGGATCTGGCTTCCATACAAGCGTACCCTAATTAACAGGGACTGTCACTGAGTAGCATCTCTTCTTGCCATTCTCACTAACATATTCCACCCTATCCAGGTAGATATTGTGTTCCACCTGCAAGACCTTAACCAGGTATTACGCACGACCTTCCCTGAATACAGCGGCAATATTGTATTTAGGGGCCATGTATTCTATTACTACCGCTCACACCCACTCATCCCTATGAGCTTCTGCGGTTCTCATGAGCATTTCAGGGAGATAGGGGAAGTCATACCCATGGGAGCGCATAAACCGTTGGAGTACTGTAGGACTCTCTCTGCACGGCTACTTTTCATGAGATTCTGCCCAGGCGCCCTGCCTGGTAACACCCAGAATAGGGGTCCATCCCTGGAGGAAGCATAAAAATCCTCCTCCTTCTCTGGTTCTACAAACAATCCCTGGTCCATACATTGGCTATGCTTCCTCATAACCTCTGCCTCCTGCTCTGGGGTAAATTTGCCGTTCTCCCACCAATGATTTACCTGATCAGCCCTCTCCAGTACGAAGCACGTCCTGTCTAAATGTGGCACATAACCCCGAACATAGGGTCCCACCACTGGTACACATCATTAGCTTTGGAAGAAACAGACAGGTTACATACATTTCCGACATTACATTTTTGTGCCACTGGCATGGTGTGCATTTGTATGCAATGCTCAGCAACAGACTGTGAAGATGTTATGTATAAGAAGGACACATAATCAAGGGGAAGGCATCTGGGCCAAGAAAAGAGTGATGCAAAGCAGCAGATTGGAAAAAAATAAGCACACTGTAGGTAAGACATGCCAGGGAAACATCAAAAGCATAAATAATTAGGGCTGTAAAAAAAAACACCAGTTGAATTGCATTAGAAAAATATTGGTACTCTGATTCAAAGCAGCAGCATGTATGCTAAGCGAAAATAGCGAAAGGCAAGGTTGCAGACCTGCCTGAGATATGTGAATATGCTCACTAGCAGTACCTTTATTTGCTATGTTTGTTAAGAAACATAAGGTATACAGGCATACCCCGCATTAACGTACGCAATGGGACCGGAGCATGTATGTAATGCGAAAATGTACTTAAAGTGAAGCACTACCTTTTCCCCACTTATTGATGCATGTACTGTACTGCAATCGTCATATACATGCATAACTGATGTAAATAAGGCATTTGTAACAGGCTCTATAGTCTCCCCGCTTGCGCACAGTTTCGGTATAGGTAGGGTGCCGGTATTGCTGTTCAGGACGTGCTGACAGGCGCATCCGTGAGCTGCCGTTTGCCTATTGAGCGATATGTACTTACTCGCGAGTGTACTTAAAGTGAGTGTCCTTAAACCGGGGTATGCCTGTACAGTTAATGAAGATTAAATATATATGAGATTGAGGGATCAAAGAATTAACTACAAATAGAAATATAATAGTGAGAAAAGGCATGGAATTAGAAACGTATAAGAATGAAGGTGTAGGTGGAAAATAGAAGCACATACTGTAATATGCAACAAGTTGGTATGGCACAGAGAAATTATAATATTGGCTGAAGATTCACGTAGCGGTTATTAAGATACGTCGATTTATAAAACAGCAGAAATCTATTTTTAAACCTAGCAAAAGATAATCCACAAAATGCACTTTGTGTTGAGCGGAAAATACATACTTCCAAAATGTATTATGAACAAAGTCTCAATTAAAAATTCAGTGGCTGTGAGATTAGTCAAAGCTGTTGACAGCAGAAATAACATTATACCAGAAATGTAATCACTTTCCAAACCAGTCCAATCCATTATGATTTCCATGCTGAAGAATCCCCTTTGCTGAGTTAAACACGTGATTTTTATTTCAGTGCATCAGAAGGATGAAAAACTCAGTAGCATTGTTAGAGAGCAGCATTTAGCATCAATAGAAAGCAAGGCATATTTTTACATGTTCTGGGCGGAAGGTCAGCAAGTACAAACGTGCCTACTGCAATATACAGTAAGAGATATGCCCCAGGCAAAATAAATTTATGTGGCTAAGAATGTTCAGCATTTCAGTTCACTTGCTGCACATGCAACGGTGCATGTACAGAGGAAGTACATGTTCAGCATTGCGTACTGGGAACCTAGCCTAACTGTGCCCGTAATTGTACACGTAAAAATACATCTGAATACATTATCTGAAGTCATTCTATCGTATTGCAAGTGAAAGACTTTGCATCATGTCTGACACACTGAAAGACGTACAGATGCGTCTTTCAGTGTGTCAGACATGATGCAAAGATAATCAGATAATGTATTCAGATGTATTTTTACGTGTACAATTACGTTCACAGTATAACCAGATAATGTATTCACATGTATTTATGATACAGTATACTTCTGAACATAGTTTTGTTGTCTTCGGAAAAATCTGTTGAGCAACGCGGCGGCAAATTGCGCGCCAAGGCAGGTAGTGGGCCCGGCCACATTGAGGGTCGTTCTTGTTCTTGCCATAGCGTGCACTGCAGAACGTACTGGGGACCTAGCCTAAGAATGTTCAGCATTTTAGTTCACTTGCTACACATGCACCGGTGCATGTACAGAGGAAGCTGAATATCTCCAACAGCTGGTCATCAGAATAATACATATTCTGTAGTTTTGCCTCTGTGCAGTTCTTCCCATCATGAGCATCATCTGTAATCTACCTCTTGAATGGTAAATGTATTGAGAGTGGGTGTAAAATGTGGGACATGCTAAATTAAGAAAAGTTCTACCACTGGAAAATGAGACACCAATATGCTATTTCGGTTGTGATCTGGAGACCGTTTGAAC
Source organism: Ascaphus truei (assembly GCF_040206685.1). Taxonomy (NCBI): domain Eukaryota; kingdom Metazoa; phylum Chordata; class Amphibia; order Anura; family Ascaphidae; genus Ascaphus; species Ascaphus truei. The sequence continues at coordinate 198,350,974 of NC_134485.1, read as the reverse complement.
TATTCATCTCCACCAGATGCGTTGTCGTATCTACAGGTACAGTATGTGTATTCAAGCACTGCCACAGGCTGCAGTGTAGTACGTAGTGTAAATGCATACCCACCAACTCCATCTAATGAGCAGGTGAGGTACCCTACATGTTTTTGGGTCCAGTCATACCAGCTTTACCTATTCAACAGACTGTGTGTGCGTGTGTGTGTTTTAAGCTGTTTAGGTTAGGGGACTTAAGCCTTACTGTACATAGGAAGTGTTTAGATGTGTCTCCACTAAGCACAAGTAAATAATAACCTATTTTATGAGCAAAATGTTGGAGGGTCTGTAAACGTGGTGGATTTTTTTAATGAAGCAGATTGGTTTAGAAATACTTTGCTTTAGACATGGGGCGACTCTTTAGAGTCATTATATTATTGCTAATAATAATAAGACAGAGTGTTGTATCATGATACTGATGGAGTGGCCGTTATTCGAACACATCACGGCGCCGATTTTGAATTCTCTGCTGTTCCCCACACAGCATAAAACGCGGCTAATAGCCGCAGGCACCCGCGCTTATCGCGGATGTTTTGTTTGAATTTCATGGATTCTGTTTCTTTGTTTGCAATAAAA